>NC_056749.1:279111734-279361734 GCF_019279795.1 Protopterus annectens
TAATTTTGCTCTTTGATCAGATTCCTTCAGTTTAATCTGAATGAATCTGGCAGTGCAGTGGTGCAGAGGTTAGCATTGTTGCTTCACAGCAAAAGGTTCTCTGGTTCGATTTTTGGCTGGGATGCCTTTTCTGTGGAGTCTGCATGTCCTCCTTTTGTTTGCATGGGTTTCCTCCAATGTTCCAAAGACAAGCATCTGGAGCTTTTCTCCCAAGGCCTCCACTGAAAATGGGCTCTGTACAAGTCTAACTTTCCTTGTAAACAAATGTTAAATAATCTCTAGTAAAGAAGCATCTGCTATTTTAGATTTCAGAAAAGTAACTGCATATGACTGATCATTGCAGGACACAGTTCTCTGTCTATTGAAAATGTTCAAAATTGTTTTTTCAAGTCCCATTCTGATGCTTGGTAATGAGATAGCAGGTAAATGAGTCAATATTAAACATAATGGAAAATTTGAAGCTCAGTGCTCAAGTATTGGGCACATGTGCAGCACAAAAATGACTGGCACTCTTGTGCCATCACAAATTTATGAAAACTGTGTGTAGTATCTTAAGATATGGATTGCAGTATCCCTAGGAGCTCCCTTCCACTCAGATGTAACTGTCAGTGTTGGTATCTAAGTAGCATGATGTGGCAGCTTAAGACCCCCACCCCAGAAATTTTTTTTTTTTTTTGGCTAATCTTGTTAATTTTGAGTGTGTCTCATCTTTGAATGTTTCTGACAATTTGTAATCATGTTTATGAAGGTCAATCATGTGTGTGTTACATAAGAGTAGCCATGATTCTAAAATTAATGTTTTATTGTTGATGCTAAAGTAATGGTATGAACAAGGCATAAAGGCCTTTGGAGTGATAGAAAGTGCCGTTTTGTTTTTTAGGAAACAGCATTTTACATTGAGGAAGTAACTATAGGTAGAAAATGAATTGTGTTATGGTGATGAAATGGCAAGAAGATGTATAAATATAATCCTGGAATAGTTTCAGTGTAGTAGGAACTAGAGAGTTGGGTGTTACAGCAGGAGTAATCTGGTGTCGTATATAAATGCAGCATGTTCATTTTCAAAGGGGTGTGCCTGTGTGTGCATGTGTCTGTGTAATGCATATCTCTCAACTGTTCAGACTTTTGCAGAATGTCCAGATTTTTCTTCCTATTTTTGGTCTGTTCTCATAAAATTTTTGGTTTTCTGGTAAATTAATGGACTGAAGTCAGTAAATAATGGCATACATGTGAGTTTCAGACTTTGTATCCTTCACAAAATGCATGCTAACACAAATCCTGTTATTCTGGCAATCTTATAAGACTAATATTTAAAATTTCTCTGAATTTTTGAGCCCCCCATACCATTATTTTATTATTTTAAGACTTGTTTAGATTTCTTGTGCTAGGATGTATGCTTTAAAGGATATTTTATGGTGCTTGCATTATTAACATGAAGAATAAAGCATGAGTGGATAAAGTGGTAAAAATAAGAAATCCTGAATATAGATGGATGTTCTTGATTAGCAGTGGTAAGAAGAGAAATGGAGTGAGAACTAAACTGCAAGCTAAATTTGGTATACTGCTAGTAGAAAATGAATACAGATACCTCTGAGGATAAATAGAGGTCAGTGTTTGTTAGCAGAGAAAGTAAAGTAAGGAAAAGCAAGTGTAGAAAATGTACTGTTAAGGGGGATGTAAGCTAAGGTGATAACTAGATGGAGTACAACGAGAGAATTAAGCTGCTTATGGAAAGGATGAAGCTGCATTTAAAATTAGTTAAAAAATCTCAGCAGTTATACTATGTGTGCTGCCGGGGGTTGAATATGGATTTATCTAGACTTCTAGCTCAGAGAATAAAGCTGTAATGCTGAACTAGGCTTGCTCAGAAGCTGTCACCCATATTTGCTGTGGGGCAAAGTTTGGCAAGATACATTTGAACTTGATGAAGGGGAGAGGTTTGGTAAGCATCTCACTTCCAACATGCAGAATGTCTTGGATTTTAGTGATGCATTTAAAATTCATTGCCATGCTTCTAAACACTCTGCAATTTGCACAGAAAGCAGCTTGCCTCCCTCTTTTTCATTAACTGTAAACAGATGGACAGTTATCTTTGACAGTGATAATGAAAACAAAGGTACTTGCAACTTGGAATGAAAAAAACAAGCGTTTACTTATGGTTTCTAGTCGGTCTTCTAGTCATCACAATTATGAACATGTCGAATAAATGAATTTATTCCCATTTTCCCAGTCTGTACAAGTTAACATCCAAATGAAACTAACTTTCATGCTTTATTTCTTTATAAAAATATTTCTCTGCTTTGGTGTAGGTTGTACAGAGGACACAGTTTCTTGGGATGAAGTGTTTGTTTCGAGTAAGTTTTTTTCCGAAAGATCCTGCAGAATTACTGCGCAGAGACCCAGCAGCTTTTGAATATCTCTACATTCAGGTACACAGTTTGTTTTAATTCTTTTAACTTCATACAATGTCTTGGATGCATAATCCATTTCTGTGTCTGTTTTTATACATTTTTTCTACCATTTCAGGTAAATTACACTTATTTGCTTCTCCTATTCCCTACTGCATATAAACTCACATTTTTTTCATTAGTTTCAGTGAACCAGGACAGGACTAAAGCTGTATTGCCATCTAGTTTGTATAAATTATTTCAGGCCAAGAATTGTATGAGGTATGTCAAAGAGGTACTGCTGATAATAGGATGCTATTTTGTGCTGGCAAAGGAAGATGCCTTGATTAGAATGCCATAAATGCAGACATATATCATGCAACTAGAAAAATATCAGATATTTTTGCAACATATAAAAAAAATATGGAAGACTGAAGAACTGAGTAACTGAATGCTAATTGATGTTTCCTCAAGCGCCCATTAATTACATTTGGAATGAAATTTCACTACATAAGATAAGACTGGTGTGGCTTTTGTAAATTAATAGTGAGCGAGTGATAGCTTTATCAAAAAGCCACATTCAATGACCTGTAGTCACTTGCTGACAGAAATAAATAACCTGTTAAAAAGTGAAAAACACATTTATAAACCTCCTATTAACATTGCTTCATGGCAGATGCATATGTTTCCCAGATAAAATTGATGAGTTTTAGATCATTGTCTCAAGAATAAACAATGACACAAAAGTCTAAAATTATGTGACATGGTTAATAAGCCACACTCTTAGATACATTTATTAAGGGCCTACATATTATTGTCTATTTTTGACTCAGTTCACAAAAACATTTCTACTTTTTCTTCAGGAGAAATGTTCATATCTCTGTTAATAGCTTTTTTCTGATTAGTCGCTTCAAATGACCTCTCTTCAGTCCGTACCTACTTCATCAACAAAAAACTGTAACTAAAACCCCTTCAAAATTGCTGTAACGCTATTTGGTGCTATACGTCTATTTTGAGACTTCTGCTGTGGTGCTTAAACTAATGAAAGTGAGTCTGTGATAGAAAGGAGATGCATGCAGGAAGGCTTCAGTGAGGACAGAATTCACATTTAATTAATTTTAGAAAAATAAGTGTTTTGTTAGTGTTGACCTAATGTCTGTATTTACTGCAGACTATTATTAATAGTGGTAGTATTTTGAAAGGAAACCATATCTTATTTCTCCCTCTTCCAAAGCCACAATTTCCTACTGGACCTTAAGACTTTAGGTCCATCTTCATACCCTGCCCTATAAAAACAAAAATTCGGGGAAAACTTCTTTACAAACAAGTTATATAATGCATGGAGTATGGGCTTCTCATAGATCTACAACATGAATTTAGGGAAGGCCATAAAACTCTTACTGCACTACATACAACTTATCAAAGTTATATCATCATGGCGGAGGAAAACCTAGGTGCTGGAATATTCATGGATCTGAAAGGGGCCATTAAGGGAGTTAACCACCACCTCTTTCCATAAAAGCTTTAAAAATTAGAGTTTGGCCCAATTAAGGTATATCAAAAATTTGTGGATACTATTCCTGATATACGAGGTTGGTTGAAGATAATAATTAAGGGGGTTTAGCAATATGTCAGTAGAAAGCATCAGGAAGTAAGGATGACGTGCACATGGGTTAGGGTTGTGTCTGTTTTACAGTTTTTGAAGCAGGCCTTTAAGGCTGCAATGGATCCAATTTCATGCAGCCAAATCAAGTAAGTATCATAAAATCCTTATATTTCCTCACCTGTTTACATGTTTCAAGTGAATAAATGGTTGGATAAAACATGCCTTTAGCCTCATCTGCTGTTTGCATACTCCTTTTTTTTTTAATTTCTCCAAATCTTTTGGGTTTCTAATACTGTTACGGGAATGGACCCCATTCCTAAGTCAAAGTACAATTAAAGTTCATGAAACTGGTATTGTTTCACTCTTTGATTTCAGCCAAAAGTGCTGTTCACAGCACCCCACAGTGTGCCCAGTAATGACGACTCCTGCAATTCATACATGGTTACTTGGATTGGTAACATACCCAAATACAATGTAGAGTCTTTTTTTATAAGAACCATTGCTCCTACTACTATTGGAACTGTGTCAGTATCTTTTTTCCACATTGCTCTTGTTTCTGCCTGCAGATCCTGATATTTTATGACTTTGTCTCTCTCTGTACACAAGAGAGTATAGTCACTGAGTGTAGCGATTTCAGTGATCGATGCTACTTTTGTCTTCTTTTCTGGGACCACTATATCCAGTTTTCTAACATCTGTCTTTTGAACTGTTGGTAATGGGTGATCGCATGTGATATAAACGTCATCATTTTCTATGATGCTTTGTGGCTGATGTTTCCAGTCTTTTTCAGCCACTTCAGTACCATAATGTTTGCACAATCCCCAGTGCAACAGTCCTGTCACATTATTAAGCCTTTCAGTATACAGTCCTTCTGTCATTAGTATGTTGCAACCAGCAACAAGGTGTGCGACTGTTTCCAGTTCAGTTTTACAAAATCTACATTTGTCTGTTTCTCCCACATGTTCAATGGACTTTGTATACCAATGTGTATGTAGCCCACTATCTTTGGCTGCCAATATTAACCTTTCATCTCTTGGTTTGAATTTGCCTCTTCTTAACCATTCCTGCATCCATTCCTGATCAACATGAGATTCTTCCAGAAGTTTTCTATACTTGCAAATATATTTATGCTTTTTCCACACTTCTTGCCTTCTCATCTGGTCCCTTCACCTTATATCCTTTCTTTTAGTGGCTTAATTATTCTTTATTTTAGTGGCTGGAAATTTCAGTGTGACTTTATACATAATCTGTAAAATAATGCTGACTTTAGCATGTTGTAAATACTCAACACAGTGCTCAACTGTTAAACTATATGTAACTCAGTATATTTAGTTGTTAACTCATACTAATTGCTAGTGAAAAAGTGTAAAATGTGGAGCTTTCCTCCCCATGCCATCTCTAAAAAGGGGCTTTGTCCAGTCAAACTTACCCAGTAATCAAAAGCTAATAAATAAATACATAAATATTCCCATTCTTGCAATCAATTCTCTACTGATGAATTCTCCTCGGGTGTTTCTCAAGGGTTACCCAATACCTTTTTCACCATTAATGACATCATTAGTGCAGTCTTTTCAAACGCCATTGTACATCACTGTGATATCAAACTTTAGCACTCATTCCCAGCTCTCAATGGCTTTGAAGAAGTCTTCATGAGGACTCTTTTTCAATCTGTACTTACTACAATAACAAACTACAACTGTACCCCTTCAAACCTGCTGTAATGCTGTTCATTAATGTGCAGTGGCCAAAAGAATCTCATTCCACCAACATTTTTGACTCTCATAAGAAGAATATCCTCCTGCAGTCCTCTTATTCTTAACTTGAACTTTACCTTGACTTTTCTGTTTGGATACTGAAAATATAGTAGACAAGAATGTGCAAGCAACTTAAAGTATGCTACTTGAGCTCTAACTAGCTCCTCCAGAAGCATAGCTATGATGGGGCAAAAGGGGCAGCCACCCCGGGCATAAGGTATTAAGGGGCATGATCAACAGATGGCAATCAATCAGTAGTGCAGTACTAGCATCCTTAACTTCTGATACTGATGCTTTTGTGGCCAGAAATGAAGCTGTTTTGGAGACTTCCAAGATGGGTGCACAGTGATCAACAACTTAATTTCAGCTCTCCCAGTGTGAAAAAAAGAAGTTGAGAGATAAGGTCCTTTTTTTGTCATTCTTTTATGGTTGTCCAAGGTAATTCAGAGATTTACTGCTCATTTTGTATTATGGGTACTGGGACCAGTGTACTCATAGAGGTTTGACTACTATATTTGTCATTGGTCCATTTTTGGTTTTTAGAGATCTGTTTGGCTAACCTCTAGGGTAAGTGTATCCTACCACAGGCGCACACACACACACGTTTTTTATGCTGTCATAGGCCAATACGGGATTGTAAGGAATGTTATTGGTGTAATTAGTTATTGACTCACCCAATCAGTTTACATCATTTTATAGCACAGCAAAAGGGTTTTGGCCAAAACGGGTTGTCGTTACCTAGAACAAGGGACAAAACATGGACCTTCATTGTATTTGATTATACAAGTTAATTTAATTACATTATTAATCTAATATTGTCATCCAAGGTTTTCTTGGTTCTCTCAAAGATTTTTATGTAATGTATTGAATATTTGCAGTATTAACATTTGAACTTGGGTTATGATAGGGATTCCACTGTTTTTATCATGATATTGGTCCTTTTCTGGTTTGCAGGGTTTTGATTGTATAGTTTTCAATGGTTTTAAATCCAATCAGACGTAAATATTTTTTTCTTATTCATAGGCTGGTAATCATTACGTGAGCAACCTTAGTGGTTCATTAATTCAAGTTTTTCATTGGTTTTGATTTATGGAGATTTGTGTTTTTATTGGCACAAAAATAATGGGGTATGTATTTAAATGTATTTAAGGTACAAAACAATTGTTTGTTTATTTATTTATTTATTTTTTTATGGTTCTGAAGAAGTCTATGAAATGTTTATAGATGAAAGCGCTTAACCCACTTATTAAAGATCCTGTTTTACTGTTTGCTGCCTGGAGTTTTGATTTTTTATTCACCATTCAATTGATAGCCCTAAATATTCACTTCAAATGGTGAGTCTTCCTACTTCCAGCTAATTTAATTCCCTGTAGTTTTCTGCATTCTTTTTTCCCCCACTTCCACTATCTTTTAGTCACCACTTATCAGAATATGGTAATACTATGTAAACCTTGAAAGGTGCAGTACATGTCTTGCAGTGCTATTCTTATAGGGGAATATTCTAAAAGTGAAACTATACTATACTATGGGTAATATTTCATACTGAATCGATAAATCTGGACTTTTGAAATGTGCAAACTATGTATACTAGTGCAACTACAGACTTATTAATATTTATGCACTGAATCCAGATTTTCACTAGGTAAACCTAGCCATAAGACAGCTTTGCCACTCTCCTATCCTCAGTTTCAGGCACCAGACTAAAAACTGATAATTTTTATTCATTGCCATATCAAAATGGACATCTCTAACATATACATATCCAAATGTTTCTAAGGCTGTCACTATCTGTTATTTAATTGTGTAACTATGTACTTAATACACCAAGTAATTTAACAGTTTTGTTTAGCATGAATATAAATAGTCCACATTCTACAACATATTGACATTAACAGTGTTTTTGTACAGCTATTAATGAATTTCTGTGTTTTGTGAACAATAACCAAATTTTAAATTTTACAAAAAGAGATGCCCATTGTGTTTACTTGGGTAAATTGAAGTGTGTTTGTTTTCCTTGGCTCATATATATCCTTTAAATTCATTAGATTTACAAAATTCATTATGTGTTTGGCTGGAGATGTGATTCTCAGCTTTCTATCTGCAGTGGAATCTTTGTCTGGTAAAATACAGTTAAAATCACCAGCCATTATGACTTCATCTTTTGTATAATAGGCTAAAGTGTCTAAGTAATTTTTTGCATCTTTAGCTCCAAACCCTGGAATGCAAAAAGAGTTCAAAATGTACATAGTTTTCTGTTCCACTCAATTATAACAATGCTTAACATAGGTATTTTTTTTTTTTTACTTTAGGCATTACTGGTGAGTTCTTCCATAAAATGAGGGTGCCTTCTCTTTTAGCTTGAAAGCCAGAACCTGCTAACACCAAATAATTCTTTAATGAAAGTTTATTTACATCTTTATTAAGTAAATGTGTTTCCTGTATAAATATTATTTGGGCTTTATGTAAGTGTAAGTATTTGAATAAACTCTGCCTCTTTACTGGATTATTCAGTCCATTAATAGTTAGGAAGTTAAAATCAGACATTTACAGTATGTTGTTGTGTCTTTCGGCTTTTCCCGGTTAGGGGTCGCCACAGCGGAACTCGGGTCCACTAATGATTGGCAGTGGATTTTTACGTGCCGAGTTGCCAGCCTTGGCGCACAACCTTCAACGAAGGTTCGCCCATTTACGCACATCTCCACAAAGATGACGCTCTATCTGAGAATCGAACAGGACAACATCTTACTGTGAGGCGACAACGCTACCGCAGCACCACCACAAAAAAAACACAGGAAGAATATGAAATCTTCAGCTATAGACAAAACTTTTGAAACAAATACAAAATTAACCAATTATATAACCCTAAAACATTCTAACATGGAATAATGTATTCCTGGTTTGTTGAAAAAGACAAACTCCCTCTCAAACTCCCTATTAGACTAACAATGGTTAGCTCATGCTTCTGATTCATGTTAATGTGTCTCATATTTTTAGTCAGCATCATCTTAAAGCCTGTCAGTGAGTCATTATGAATGGGAAAAGTTAAACAGGTGTTCATAATCTTTATTATAAGTTCACCAAACTAAAAATCTCTACAGTCGTTTTCCCTGTAGCTCACATTATCTCCCTGGCCTACTATAGGGAGGAAGTCAGTTGTTATTTTCATATGTATTAATTTGTCTGATGATTGGATATTTTTTGTGTGTTTTATTTACTATGTTCATAGGATCATAAGTTCATGAATTAGTAACAGGCTAACTGTCCTTGTAAGCCATTCCAAGCCCAGCCGATTACCCCATGTGAGAATTAAACCCTGCACCTTATGCCTATAAGGTGAACAGCTTAACCACTATGGCAACCCCCCCACCCTTTACACCATTTTTAATTTTTTTCAGGGCCTTTGTAGGATCTTATACCATCTGGTAGTATATTCCATGGCATTGCCACCCTTACCTGAAATAAAATCCCTTGATATAAAGTGTAAAATATGCCAATAATTGTACTCTCCCTGTTTCTTCTCCCTTCCTAAACTTTGCTCCACAAACTGCACACTAATTCATCTTTGGAGTATTCATTCACCAGATAACTTCTCCTCTAGGTATCCTATAGTAGACTGAATGAAGACTGAAGCACTTAAGACTTTTGTTATATGACAATCTTGTCACAGTAATAGTTTGTCTAGTGGACTATTTTTGAATTCATTCCACTTTAAGTCCAAGACACAGTAAGAACAGACACTGGGACACTACTTGAGGTCTTGCCATAGATTAAATAGTGCCAGCACTTGTTTTTCTACTATTAAGTCACTGTCCTCAAGAGTGAATTAATAGTGCAGTAAGACTTCCCAACAACTGAATTGGCATTACTAAAAAAAAAAAAAGACTCTGGTGGTTATCTCATGAGTCCTTAAACTGGGTGGAGGCTAGAAATACTTCATTATAAATGAAAAAAAGGAGTATTAATAACCAGAAGGACCTAGATGGAAAATGTTACACTTCTGTTAAAATTATTTTTGCTTATAACCACCCCGATATAAAGTTTGCCAAGATGCTAATGTGGTTTATTTTAGATTTTGCCAGAGAATCCATTGCAACCACCTTGACACTGTCTGCAAAGTTTTACATCCAGACTGTTTCTGCCATTGGAGTTGTTGCTATCAAAACATTAGACAGCAAAAGTCCACATAAAAAACCTTGTGGTATGCCCCTGGAAACTTTATATAAATCAGATATACTATGGGTATAATATGGGTTTTTATTTTTTGATCTGCTTTATTGTCAGAAGATGAGGGGACTCTGGATTTGATTTGTGATGACTAGCAAGTTAAATGTGATTTCCACAAGGAGTCCATTGTGGAATATATCCAAAACTTCAGGATAAGTCATTGGGTGATCATGAGACCCTTAATATCCGGCACAGGCACAATAGCAGCAAAAAGTGTGAAATGACAGAATAGCCGATGACATAGAGTATTCTCTTGGAGAATGGGTAATGTTGCTTATTACTGTTAGACACACAAGCTGTAGGGAGCTTGGGAGAGTCTTGTTACCACTGTGAAAAGAGTGAGTTTCCATTTAAGAGACGGAAGCAAAAGCTCTGCCATAGTCACATTATGAAGCCGTATCATGTCAGAGAGAGGCCCTGATATTCAATATCTGTTATAGGTGTCGGGGGGACCTGGAGAATGATGATGTGACTAGATTTCCTCGGAGAGGCTCATTATGATACCTCAGTAGATGAGGTAGCCCTCTCTCAACCACTGTCTCTTACCCAGATGCAGAAAATCCAAGTAGCATTACAGGAAAACGGAGATATCTTTACTGGTAAACCAGGATGTATTCCCACCTGGTACCCCTCCTTGAGGGCAGATAACCCCAGTGACTTTAACAAGCTTTTTACAGTGCTGCTGAAAGAGTTTGGCAAACTTTGAGAGATGCACTGCAGGACATATCAGAACTGAGAAAATCCAGTACAACAACAGTTCCTGGGTCTCAGCAATGGACCTAGTGCCAAATAGAGATGGTAGCAACAGGTTATATGTGAACTACGGAAAACTAAACAGCCACACAGATGCAGAAGATTTTACCCCAGTCAAGGACAGATGAAGCTTTAGAGCAGCTGGGTGAGACTACGTATATGAACAGTACTTACTTGACTTAGGGTTACTGACCATTAGCCTTGACACCTGTAGCCAGGGAAAGGTCAGCATTTGTAACCCCATTTTGATTATATGAGTTTATGAAGATACCCTTTGGAATGAAGGATGACTCAGCAGTTTTCTGTTTCATGGATCATATTCTAGCAGGAGTTGCTTATCTGGGTAGCATTGCCTTCTAAAATCAGTCTTTGGCAGAAGGTCATCATGGCATGGAGGTGTTGGGCAAACAGGGCTGACTATTGAGAGCAACAAGTGTCATGCACGTATGGCAGAAGTTTCTTTTCTGAGTCATAGAGTTGATGGTTTAAAGATTAAGACAGAGCTGGTCAAGGTGAAAACTATTCAGGCATGAACTACTCTACTACCAAGAAAAAGGTAAGGGTATTTTTAGAGACATCTGGGTACTACTGAAAGTTTTTCTCCACTATAGTATTTAAGCATCACTCCTTACAGACCTTGCCAGTAAAAATAGTCCACATAAGATTGTCTAAACTCCAGCCAATGAGCAGGAAGTTCAGATACTCAAGAAGGTTTGAGTGGACCCCTGTACTAGCCTCTGCTAACTATGGGCAAGAATTAATTGTTCAGGAAGATGCTTTCAGCTGGGGGGGGGAGGGGCAGAGTGGTACTTAACCAGGTTTCTTCAAAGGGAGAAGAGCATCCTGCTGTGTACTTGAGATGCAGACTTCAGCTCGGAGAAGAATCTTATGCAGTCATAGAGAATGAGTGTTCTAGTATAGTCCAGGCTCTGCAAAAGCTACAACCCACCTGTGTGCCAGTAAGTTCACTGTGCTTACTGACTACAACCCTTTGAAATGGTTGCACAGGGCAAATGGCAAACTTCTTAGATGGAGTTTAACACTGCAGTCCTATAACATGACTGTTCAGTGTAGGACTCGCACAGTTGTGTAAAATTAACTTACCATAACAGTAGATGTTCAAATTATCACTTTTTCACTAACCTTAGCTATGTTTGGTTACATCCTGAAAAGCTATAACAGCCATCCAGCTTCCAAAGCAACAGGGCATCTTTGACATGCCCAAAACTGTCAAGCAGCTCGAGCTGAGCTGACTAAAGACAAGTCTGGGCCAAAAGCCCTTCAAATTTTTCTTGCCAGTATACAGAGGGAATTTGAATCTTGAAAGGACAATGCTAAGAGCAACAGAATAAATTACCACACCCTGGTATAGAAAACACACAAAAAAGAGGTATGGCAGGTGGGAGTGATCATTTGAACATCTAATGTTATGGTAAGTTTAACTTGCACAACTTTACTATGTTCATAATATTGATCACTACTGCTGTAGCCTTAGCTATGTGGGTAGATTACCTTAGCTAACTGCATTTGGGTGGTGGAAGGAGAAGAGTCCAGGAACCCCTAGAGAATGGTCCTAGTAAAGCTTGATCTAGACCAAGAGAAGGACTCAAGCCTATTGTGCTTTGTAAAAGTATGTACAGAGGACCAAGTAGCAGCTTCTGGAATACTTCTAGAATCCAACCCTTTCCAGAAAGCCAAAAATGAAGCCAGGCCCAGGCAAAGTGGGCTTTAACCTGGCTTTAATAGATTGGTTATGGTAAGTACAAGAAAAGCTATTAGCCTTTGACAATCATTTTTAAATAGTCTGTTTTGGCACAGGTTGTACCTTCTTCCCTTCACAAGAAATGAACAATTGATCAGAAGATCTGAAAGATTTCATTCTGTCAAGATAGTACCCAAGTTGTCTGTAGACATCCAATGTATGGATATCCTTTCTCCCTCATTTTTAGATGCAAGAATGAAAATGGAGAGATGGATAGTTTGGCTTAAAGTAAACTTGGATATCACCTTAGGCATAAAAAGAGGATTAATTCTCTAAGAAGCCCTGTCCTTTTGGAAAATGATATACAGTTGACTCACCATAACAGCTTGCAACTCAGATACCCTTATCGCAGGGGTCAGACCAGTCAGTAAAACTGTTTTCTATGTTAAGAACCTCAAGTCAGCCAAATTAGCTAGTTCAAATGGAGCAAATGTTAGATTCTCTAACAAAAAATTAAAATCCTAAGACGAAGCCACCAGATTTCTTGGAGACCTCTTATGCAAAATAACTTTCAAAAACATTTTGACATGAAACTGCATTGAAACAGGAGGATATGTGGGCCAATGTACTGAAATGGCTGATAAATAAACATTGAAAGAGGCTATAGGACAGAAATTCATACAAATATTGTAAAAAGCAGAAAATGACCTGCCCTGAATTGCTGCTGGTTATGTTGCAATCACCAACTAGAAAATATTTTCCATTTGCTAATATAAGATTTTCTAATAGCAGGTTTTCCATTAGAAACTGCTACATGTCCTCAGTAAACAGGTGCCTAAAATGAGTTATGACCCTATCATCCAGGTGATCATTTGAAGACAATTGATGTCAGGGTGTATCAAACACTCCCATTATTGTGTAAGCAGATCCAGTCTGACAGGAAGCTTGTGATAATTGCCCCTGGCCATTCCCAAAAGGAGGGAGAGCCACTGTTGCCTGGGCCAGGAATAAGTCATCACAATGATCTTGGGGGATTTCTTCTGAATATTCAGATGTACCCTGGATATTGGTGAAAAGGGTGGGAAAGCATACAAGAACATTCCTGTCCAAAGAAAAGAAAAAGCACCTGTCTTCACAGTAATCTTGCATGGAGTACTGGAACAGAATCTTGACAGTTGATTGTTCAAAGAGGAGGCAAAGAGGTGGTCTTGTGGAAATTCCACAGATGGAGCAAATCTTAGAAGACCCCCTGATCTAGTTTTCATTGATGAAGGGTATTCCTCTGACATGAATCAGGATGCTTGTAGAATGAGATGGTGCTGTGAAGCTATATCCCAAGCTAACATGGCAAGTCTGCAAAGGGGGTACAACCCGGTGGTCCCCCACTTGCTTTTTGATGTACCACATGACTGTGTTATTGTCTGTAACACTTGAGATCCCAGGGTCCAAAAATGGTTCAGAGAGTTGAGTGCCTTTATCAGGGCAAGTATCTCCTTGATATTTATGTGCTTGCAATCTGTCCTTCGTGTCCCACACCCCCTGTGCCTTTATCACTCCTGAAACTGCTTCCCAGGCAATGTCTGAAGCATCTTTCGTAACTGCTTTGGAGCAGGGAGGGAGATGGGAAGACCTGCATTTTGAGGATATTTGTAGTCTCCACCAAAATATTTATTTTCTGACAAACCCAGCACTGAGATATGAAAATATAAAAGATTTTGATGCTGGGAAAAAGAGATTTCAGATACCACTGTATCTTTCTCATGTGAAGTCTTGCCAGGAGTATAATGAGAATCCTGAATTATTCCCTAGCAGAGACAGAAGTCTGAATAGAAAACCTTAGAAATAAATCTAAATAAAGATTATTTGTCTTGTGAAAGAAAAGCTCGTTGAACTGAGGTGTTTGTCATCCTAGGAATACAATCCTATATGATCAAAGTCATCAAAGACTTTTGAATGTTTTCTTGGAATCCCAGCTTGTGTAAGAGATCTCTCACCCAAGATAGAGATTCTTGACACTTTGAAAAAGACTCTGCAAAGGTAAGCAAGTTATCAAATACAGAAAAATGTGGATGCCCTTTATCCTGCAATGCACTATAACTGGAGCTAGACACTTTAGAAATACTTTTGGTGCAGTCTATACCACAGCATCAGTTCTTTGCCTTGGTCTAGATGTTTGGGGCATTATACTCAATTATTGGTCTAATGAGGGAGGAGTATAGAGAGGTAATAACCTCCTTTTTTCTGGATGCAGTAAGAGTGCTTGTAGACTAGTTCTAGATTTTTCTTTCCCAAGCATGGAGATTCAGACTTTTTGGAAGAAAAAAGTGGCCAGGTGCGAGGGGTCACAAGGTCTCATGAACAGTTATTCAGACTTGTTGCATGGCCCATGGGATGGGAAAGTTCGAGATTTCTTTTTCGAACCCTATTGCCATTTCTTCTTAGCCATCTGTTTATCTAAATTTTGTTGAGACTGTTTGTTCATCATTTTTTTTTTTTTTTTTGCCAAAATTGGATAAGGAGATAGAAAATCCTTTGGACAAATTGGAAAAGGAAGGCTGAAAATCTTAGATTCCCTGGATCAGCTTACTCCTTTCATTACACTATTTGATTCTCTCTGCAGCAGAGGGGCCAAACACTAAATTTCTATCCAAGTGAGAATTTAAAAATCTCATTTTTAACATCATGTGGGAGGTTTTGAGAATGCAGCCATGCCAACCTCCTTTAAAAAAGAACCACTGACCATAGTCCTGAAAGAGGTATCATAAAAGTCATACACACACTACAGTAATGATTAGAGATCTGTGCAATAGAAGAAACTAAGATATTTAAAGCAGATTTTTCCTCAAAAGAAGAAATTGCAGATAATTTTCCCATTATTATCAAAAAGAGGAGGATTGGAATTAAATATTTGCTTATCAGCAGTGGAATCAACTAAAGCTTTTGCTGCTGGGTTGGATTTGGGAATAGTGTCTTAAATTTAAAAGACTGAGGAACTTTACACATCCTATCTTCCATTTTAGGGACACCTGGCTGGCTATCAGGACAATTGTAGACAGTAACACACACATCCTTTAAAGCAGACAGAAAAGGACACATTGGTGTAGGTTCAGGAAAATCCTTCTGTATCAGTTTGTAGTATATTCTGAGAGACTGAGAAACCTCAGTGTTCTTCCACTGAAAGCATTGGTACATTCTAGCAACAGTCTCAAAAAAACAGAAACTTCAACAGGGAGAGTCAGATACAGAGCTCTCCTCTAAGTCTGAATCAGAAATCTGAGAAAAAAAAAAAACTGTATCCATCCTTACAGCTTTCTGTACAGATCCAGTATCATGAATTTCTTCAGGAAAATAGAAATTCCTCTTTTCTTTACCAGAAATTACTTTAGAAGAAGGATCATTCACCCAAAGTAAACCCTGAGTCCAACCCAGTAAACTACTCCTATCAAAACAAATTAGAAAAGGAGTAAATAAATGTCTGGTTTCTTTTTGTCAGGAAAAAATGGGACCAACCATGTTACTAATGGCAGCATCTGCTTTCTTAGGGATAGCCACAGCATTTTAACACAACAGGAGAATCTTCACTGCTCCCTGTCCCAGGATTGACGAGAGTGTCTCCCTTAGCCTATTAAGGAGACCCCAACAGTTGTAGAGGGCAGGGCTAACTCTTGGTCCATAATGGTTTTAGTTGCTACACCAGAGGGATCTGTGGTAAAAGATGAGTGGTCTGAGGTACAATAAATGACTGCAGCAGAGCTACCCATCTGCAGCTGAGGCAAATGGCTAGCCTGCTGTGGTGGCAAAGGTTGTTTGCTTAACTTTTTATTTTGTGGCTGGAAAAAGTACCGATTGTGGGTCCAGTAGCCTGTTACATGCTCAAGCCAAAAATGGTGCCTCTTTCCCAGGAAGAACAAGCAGCAATTGACTGTAAACACTACCAGCCCACAAAAGTCACTTTTTGGCAGAAAAAAATTACAGTAAAAAAGCATGTAAAACACTGCCAGCCCCACAACAGAAAAATAAATACAATTTCTTTGTGTAAAAAATGTTTTCAGTTATATTACACTGCTTTTAAACTGAGAGAAAAAAATGAGTGCTCAGTTTAAAAGTATATTAAAGTCTCAAGAGAGTCCATTAAAACACAACACTCCTAACTTTAAAATAAAAACGCCCACTTGGGCATTTTTGCCAAACTCAGGAGATTCGGTACAAACCCTTACGTCACCCAGTGAATAGCTAGCTGGCTCACAGAACCGATAAAGTTAGAAGTTAAGATTTCACCTCTACAAAGATGCCAGTCAGAATCGGAGTCCTTCAGGCATTGGTTGTGGGACCACTCCTTTTTGGCATTTACTTCTCTGAAGTCAAGGCCAATGTCAATGGCCTCAGGCTGACTAAATTTGCAAATTAAGAACTGTCATTGAATCCCCCACCGACACAAGTGTTCGCCAAGAAGAGCTGTCACAGACAAATAACTGGTGCCAGAGCCATGGACTAAAACTAAATGGCACAAAATACATAATAATGTCCTTTGGGAAGTCATCCACCCCTGTTAACTATCATATTGACAACACACCCCTAAGAGTTGACCCAGTAATCAGGGACTTGGGGACATGCATAGACATTAATCTAGCCATTGGCCATCACGTGTCTACAGTAGTGAGGAAAGTATTCTGTGTTGTGCAACTTATAAACAAAAGTATAGCATCTAGGTCCATGAAAGTCATTGTTCCACTGTTTTATGTATTCATCAGACCTGTCAATGAGTACAGTACCCCTTCTGTGTGTACCTAATTAGGCATATCCAATAAATGGAGTGTCCACAAAGGTTACTCACTAAAAGAATACAAGGCATAAGTAACATGTCTTTTGCAAACCACCTCAAGGCCATACCCTTGTATTCTGCTTTCTACAGACTGTTGAAGGGAGATATGTGCCTGACATATAAGGCATTGTCAGACCCCACTTTGATAAATTTCTGCATATCCACAAAATAAATAGTACCAGAATTATGTGTAAATCTTGCCTGTGATGTAAATAGGACCTGCTGGAGAGACAGGCGTGTATCCCAGAGACTACCCCTTCTCTGGAACAAGCATCCTATCCATGTAAAGCAGAGTTCCTCCCTAACTGGCTTCAAATGTAACTTGGAAAACTGGATGGGGAACAGGAAATTCATCCCTGGTTTGGCACCTATTTATCTAGCTGGCCCAGGTAGCCTACAAATGGTTCATTTTCCGGGCATCTGCTTCTCAGTGTTCTCTCCCAAACCCCTGCTTACACTTATCAAGGCTGTGAGATATTGTCAGAGATTTTGGATTCATGGCTAAGCTAAAAAGACCCTTGTGGTCGTTAGCCTAGTAAACAGCTGTTATCCTATGAATCTATAAAATTAAGAAAATGGAACTTTCTTTCCCAAAAGGGAACTTATCTGCCCTTCAAATGCAAGCACAAGCTAACTGTTGATCCACAAATCCTCAGAGTATCATTGCTGTTCAGTAGCAGTAAAGCTCTAAAGAGCGTCTCACCCAAACTTGTCTTTTAGTCTGCTCAGGTCAAGCTGCTTAACTGTTTGGGTGCTTGGAACGAGCCATGAAGGTTTCAAAGCTGGCCAGCTTATTCCCTTAGCAGGATATAACCCATTTAGTTAAAACTACTGCAGTAATGCTTAATATGTGGATATTCTACAAATGGGCCTTACAGAAACAGATGCTTGGTGCCAGAGCCATGGGCTCAAGCTTAATGCCAAGAAATATATAGTTATTCCCTTTGGGAAAAACCATGTACCCATGAATTACAACATAGGTGGCAGTACACTAAACACCGAAAGTGTGATGAGAGACTTAGGGAATCAGGTGGACAGTGGTCTCACCTTTGATAACCACATTGTCACAACAGTCAGGAAATCCTTCTATGTGGCACACCTCATCACTAAGGGCTTTTCATCCAGAAAAAAGGAGGTCATTGTCCCACTGTACTCATCCCTCTTTAGATACATTATAGAGTACAATGCCCCGTTTGGTATGTACCTCACAAGACATCTGCAACAGCTGGAAAGGCCGAAGAAATACCTCACTAAAAGAATCACAGGCCTAAAGCAGATGCCCTATGCTGACCGTCTAAAAAATCTCCAGCTATACTCTGTGGCATATCATCTACTCATAGGTGATCTCTGCTTAACATATAAGGTCATGTCAAACCCTGAGCTGTTGGACATGCCACACTTAAAGAAATCCCAATCCCTCAGAGCCACACGCTCCAGGGATCTAAACCTTGTCATCGCAATGAACAAAACATGCTGGAAGGATAGGTTCCTGTCCCAGATACTCCCCATACTCTGGAATAGACTGCCCATACATGTCAAGCAGAGCACCCCCTTGGCCCTAGGAACCTTGACGATGGGATGGGAGATAGGACATTCACCCCAGGGATCACGTCAGTCACCCTGCTAGACAGGCGTCCAGGGAAGTAAATATTGTGGGAAATTGTTTGGCTTGGCTTATATAGGCCCTAGGGCCGATGGCCTAGTACCAACCTATGATGAAAATTGTTAATGACAACTCAGTCTGTCTAGAAAGGGAACAGAAGAGTGCATCTTTGACTCACCTGAGGATCATATGAGGAGGAACACTTGTGGTATAATTGTAGAAAAACTGATGTAAAAATCTGCTGTATTTTTTTCTTTAGTTCAACCTCTTAGCTCCCTTGTAAACTATATTTGAGCTCTCTTTAATCTACTTGTATCTGTGTTTCTTGTGGCATGAGAATTAAAGAAATTTTCTATATAAAATTTAAAAAATCTGTATCAAACTAGTAATCGAAGTATAAAATGTAATTACTTGCATTTCCTTTGTTAGGAAACCTAGGGTCTTAAAATGTAGTAATAAAACTATTTAAAGGAAGCAATCATTAGAATAGAAATTACAAATATTTGCATTGCATGTGAAATCTCTGAAGATGGAAAATGTGTTTGCTTCTAGTTAGTTTTTCTTCTGTTGTGTGAAAAAAACTGATGTAATCTGATGTAATTGCCTCTGGTCTGTGAGGATAAAGAGAGCAAGTCAGAAAATTCACTGATTCAGTGATATCATTTACAAACTCTGTGCCTACATAGGCCGTTTTACAGTTCGCTTTATTGATGTCCCTAATGCTTAATGCATTTTTAAACCACCTCTAGTAAAGTCTTGAGATACAAGATCTTCCACCAGTCTAATAGATCTAGGTAATGAATTTCAAACTTGACCAGCCCTCAAAAGAAAAAAATGAGCCTTCTCTCTGAGTTTCATATTGGTAGTCTAGCCAATAAATTATTTCTGATATCAATAACATGGAAAACAAAATCTATATCCAACATGGTAGTTGTAATAGAATTTCTTGAACATTTATGAATCACTATCAGGTCACCTTCAGAAACCTGTACGCAACTGAGTATAAAGACATCCTTTCTAGTCTTTCATCATATGAAAGGTAGTTAAAATCTTCAATTTTTTTAGTAATGGTTTTCTGAATGCATTCTAACATCTTTAATTGTGTAGCACTCAATACACAAAAGGACCCTCCATATTCAATAATAGGACACACACTAGTTGTATCTATTTCAATTAATACCTAACTATCTTTACTTGAAAAGGAACAAAGAATGTTCCCAAGTCCGTAACATTTTCTTATTATGTTTGTGACATTTATGTCAAATTTCAAATGTGAGTTCATCATTATAACTCAGTCTTTGATCACAAACATGATTGTTCAGCACATAAGAGTAAGAGTTATTACACGTCCCAAAATGCAAAACATCGCATTTATTAATATTAAAACTCATACCTCTTGATAATACCCACACAAATAATCTGTCCAGATAATTTTACAACTGATAACACTCATTTATACTGGTAACTGGTCTTCCAATTTTGGTATCATCAGCAAATTTACACAGTCACACTTTTTTTGAAGTTGGGCATTCTGACATTATCATTGCAGATAAAAATGGTCCCAGTTCTGACACCAGTGGAACTCCTCTAGAGATGGATTTATAATCAGAATAACAGTTCTTAATTCTCAATCTGTATCTTTTGTATGATAACCTTTGTGAAAACCACCTATATGTGCATCAACACAGACTTGCCTAAGACTCTCAAGATGCTTCATCTAAGTCCATATACAATGTATCCACTGCTAGACCTTCATCTAAAGAGCAAACAACATTTTCTTATAAACTTATCAGCTTTGTTATATTTGATACAGAGAGAAATCCAAGTTGGAATGTATCCATACTAAAATCTAATGTTTGCGTAAAAGTCAACTATAATACCCTTTCCAAACACAATCCCAATAAAGCTACGAGGCTAATTGGCTCGGTTTGTTTTTTGAATTGGAACCACATTTGCCTCTTTCTATAGCTCAGTCCTCACTATAAGAGGAATCAGTGCATCAAATAGGGTATCAGCTACTTAACAATTTTTCTCAAAATATAAGCATTTAGATCATCAGGTCCTGCAGCAGAGTTAGATTTTATACTTAATCAAGTTTGTCTTATGCATTCTTCCTGTAGTTGTGGGCAAGTCCCATCAACCAACAAGACAAACAAGTTTTGTGGGTTGCTATATGATATATTACCAAATAAATGATCCACAAGCAATTTTACCAGCTCACTTGACTCAGTGATATTATTTGACCCCTCTTTTAACACAATTCCTGAGATATCATCAAGTCCATAATTTCTCATATAATTGAATAAACCTTTATTATCTTTTGATTTATAGCAAGTTTTTCTCACTTCTTTTAATTCCTTTAGGTATTTCTTTTAGGTCCATCGGTAAGTACTAGCCTAGCTGCCTTGTGGGTCAGTTTAAGCCTAGCCAGTTTCCCTTTTTGTGCTTAAATTAACCTATCCCACTTGATTATCAATTGGCCTTACCCATCCCATGATCAATAATTATATATTACCCCCTAATGAAAATAACTTGGATCATACCATAGAGAATTTTAGGGGACCCATTCAAGGGATAAAGTATTCAGGATCTGCGTCTCTCCATTAGTAGTACAGGGGGCAGTTTTGTGTAAATTTTCTTATTACCATCCATAGATCCAAGTTGTGCTTGAATATGGACAGGGATTAGCTTTAATGGGGAGTCTGTTCCAGACCAACGGTGTTCTCTGTGACATATACCTGTCCTCCAAACCATTCTGTTGATTATGTAGAAAAGGTTTAGATCATTAGATCCCTAGACCATGTATTTCTTATGGCACTGGACTTACTTTTGTGCAGAAAATCCATCATATTGGGTCAAAGGATGCCTTGTATGCCAGACACAGGTCACCTCTTAGCAGCTGGCAGGATATCGATTATACTGGCAGGGCTTTGAGTCAGTCTACGTAGGACATGTTGTTTAGGCCATGTATCCTTTTAGTAAGGTAGCTCTGTAGACATTAAGGGATCCATAATAAAATCTAGCAATGAGTATCAGCGCATACTAGTAATACTAGACTAGGTTACAGCATTTTCAGGAGCATAATACAAAACTTAAAGTTTGAGTCCTTTGTTTTGTCCATCCCAGGTGACTCCCTCTGACAGACACCACTTACCATCCTATGTGACTGGAGACCAGGTTGTCTCTTGAGGGGGTTGAATTTCACCACTGCCAATCAGGTATCACCTAGTTATGTTGCTATGGTCCTTGAGTCTACTCCACTGCCCCAAACAGGCCTGCTGTGTAATAGAAAGAAGTTCTCCCAAGATGTTATACAATGCTAATGCCAAGAATATTACCAGAGAACTGGTACTGTTATTTTCCCAAGTGAGTATCTGTAAAGTGATGCTTACTGATCAAGGCACACCCTTTATATTGAGGACATTATATCAGCTATGGCACTGCTTTTAAAGTCAGATAGTTGAAGACATTTGTCTACCATCTTGCAACCCCAAATTATGGGTTATTAACTAGGAATTAACTGCTTGACTATACTGACTACTAATCTAATTTTATGCATCTGAAAATTTTACTTAACAAAACAGTAGTTTGGCTGTCAAAAACCAATAAGATAGAAAACACAGCCAAATTCACCTCCTCGGCACCAAAAAGGGAACATCGCAATTAATTTAATATTGTGTTTCTTTATTGGTAAGAAGATGGTGTATTCAACTACATATTAAAAAAAAAAATCATCAGCAAAATTCTGATTAAACTACATTACACATTTATACACATATAAATATAAAGGGCTAGATAAAAGCCTGCATTCAAATTATAATAGTCTGGCATACATCCCGCTAGGTTTGTAATTGTTTTGTATGTGGCTGCCTGATTTACTGTTAGAAGTTTATGTGGAACCCGCTGATTTTACTTTCTTCGTCAGCTGATAACTGTATCTTAATTCCTCCTTTATTGTGTTGTAACACCATGTTCCATACAAAATTATAGTTTGTCCTTTCAATAATTTATTAGGCTTTTGTTTCCTGATGTTAAACCCCTTGCTTTTTTCTTTTAATATCAGTAACCTTTCTGTACAAGGCAAATACTGGATTAATTTTATTTTGTTGCATTCCTCCTTTGAATATGTTCAGTGAATTTGATATGATTTTTCTGAAAAAGTTCAAAGCAAAAATCCTATATTTTATTTTTGTTCTTGTACTGTTAAAGCGTTTCCTAGGAACCCAGACTCATTAAATACAATGTACATAACATATGCTTCTTCACATTTCTACAACAAAAAGGCCTTGCTCCTTAACAACCCCCAAAATTATGAAGTAATAAATTCATTGACAGGAGAAAGACTAGAAAACTAAAGCTATCTCCCTTCCAGCCTCAAATGGGGCTGTCTTCCCAACGTACCTTGCAAAGTTCATTAAAAATCTCTACACCAAACCAGTACCAGACACATCTTGTGCATCCCTATAAATGATCTTAAATATCCATCTTTTCCAGGGGTAGGTAAACTAATAGATCAACTAACCATGAACCATTGAATGCTGCTGGATTTTATCCATTGTCCATTGAACTCTAAAAACAGTACATCAAGAGCCGCCATGCATATTTACCACTTATCCATCTTGCAAAGCTACTGTTCACACACATGGAAAGACATAATAGCCCACACCTAAATAAAAAACAATTATAGATCCATGAAAACATGCCATACTCATGTGATAACACCATGTGATTGGGCTGTTAGAAGCACAAAGACAGCCTTACAGACATTGGCTGATGATATACTCCAAAATACTGACTGCATTCTTTATTGACTTGACAAAAGCTTTTGATATCATTGAACATCAGCAATTTTTTATAGTCTTACAAAAGTTTGGGTTTGAAACAGGTTTACTCATCCGGTTTACTAGCTATCTTGAATTTGGATCATTCCCCATTAAAATCATTACCACTGTTTTACCCTTAATCCTACTTAATCATGGCATCTCTGCTTTTAAAAAAATTCAGCACATATAGTTAGTCGAAATGTAATAAGTGTTTAGCTGGTTTACAAAAAAGAATGTATAACATTAAGCCTGTATATTTTATAATTACATAATCACATGTGTGTATTTTTCTTGCAAACTAATCTTGCTGTATTGGGGTATGTTTCTTGTGCTGTCAACTGGATTGTGACTGAAATGGATCCATTATGGATCTGATATAATTTTAGATGAAATAAATTAAATTAAGTTCTGTTTTATTTTATTTATTGGCTTCTTTACTTCATCATTACTACATAATTGAAAATATATTCCAGGTACTTAACTGAATTAATAAAAATCATGATATTGGCTGTATGACTTGGCACTATAAATGTGGAGAAATTGTTTTTTGGATCAGTGTCTCCAGTCTTGTTAATTTGCCCTCATTTAAAGTGTATCCTACAAATCCCATTCAGGCACTATGTTGCATAGATCTACGTCTTCAGCATATCCAGGTAGCAAGTTATAAAGGAATAGTTTAAAATATGTTTTGTCAGGGAGGCATCTGCATTCTTCTGTCCTGAATAGGCTTTCTTGTTAAAACAGGAGCTGGAAAGGCAAATACAATAATTTTGCCATTAAACTAAAATTAAAAGTATTGTAGAAATACGTGAGCTGCTCTGGAAAAGCAGAACAGGGAGATGATTTGGGAATGATGACAGTAGAAAAGAGAGGCAGTCAAGGTAGCTAGAAGAGTATCAGTAAAGAGAGACATGAATGTTGAGGGAATGATAGGAAGCATACGGAATGATGGAAGGGGATAAGAGAGGATAGTATGAAAAAGAAGATATTTAATGCAAGGAAGAATATCTAGAAGAAGGCAAGTGGAGAGGTAGAAGAAGTTAAGGGTAATTGGAAGAGCCAAGAGAAAGGACAAGATGGTAAATTAGAAGAGCACGGGTCAGTAGGGTAGTGAATTATAGAACAAAAGCTCAGAAATGGCTGAGGAGGAGGAAGAATATAAGTTAGAGGAATGCACAAGGGAATAGCCAACCGTAAGAGGGAAAAGTGCAGCAACAGCAGAAACCTAGGCAAGGAAGATGGTCAACTAGGATGCAGTAGCAGTGCAGAGGACATGGTTGGGAGAACCAAGATATGTGCCTGTCACCAAGGAAATACAACACTTGATCATATGATATTTATGAATGATTAGGTATACAAGGAAACACAGGCAGTGCTATACATCAGATAATTGTTAGACTGAGGGATTGCAGAGTACAGGAGGACTGAGGCAGCCAGAGACTGAACAGGAAAGGGAAGTTAGTAGCTTGATTATGCAATCGACAGTAAGAATGTAGAGAGAATGAGGTTTTCAGCTTGAAAGAATCTAGGAAAATAGTAAGTGCGGCAACCAAGAAAAGGAGAATCCTCAGGCTTTCCTACTGCAGATGGGTTTTATGTGAAGGATTTGCAGATTAGAGCTCCACTGGCCAGTAATATGCATGTGACTTCACTGTTATCTTCAGTGTTTCTCTAGCTTTCCTGCTGGGTTACACTGAAATGAAGATCTAAAATATTGAACTGAGTAAAACTTCTGACATTAGTGAAGAGTCATCTAAAAGTCTGTCAGTCTTAATTTAGGAATATGTAAAAAAAATTTAAAAAAAGCTTATTAACTTCCTATGATCCCATGCATATTGTACAAGTTTGCATGCTAAGAAGCAGTGTGCAGGTCAGTTATAAATATGTTAAATAAGAGCTGTCCAAGTATAGAACCTTGTTGCACTCCTGCAGTAATTGGTATAAATGATCAGTATTCTTGCTGCCATTTGACTGCTTTGGAATCTGTTTGTTACATAGTAGTTAAAACAGGAGGGGTGCAGGGAGAGAGACCTAAGGAGGAGAGTTTTAGTGATAGTTTATGATGAGAGACTATGTCAAATGCCTTGGACAAGTCTAGCAATAAGGAAGATACTAGGTTTCTGGTATTTCTGTTTTTATTAATGGTATCATCAAAGTGAAGTCCGGTGGCGGTGTTGCGGTAGCGTTGTCGCCTCACAGTAAGACGCTGTCCGGTTCAATTCTTAGCTAGAGTGTCTTCTGCGTGGAGATGTGCGTGAATGAGCTTACCTTCATTGAAGGTTGTGCATCAGGGCTGGTAACTTGGCATGTAAAAATCAACTACCAATCATTAGCGGGCTGGAGTTCCGCTGTGGCGACCCCTAACCGGGAAAAGCCGAAAGACACAAATCACCAAAGTGAAGTCTAGCAGTAGTGGTGTTATGTCTGGTAAGAAAACTATGTTGCGTGGCTGAGAGAAGACATTTTATGGAAAGGTATTACAGTAATTGGGAATGGATACACTTTTCTAAAATTTCAAATAATGCTGACAGGATGGCAATTAGTCTGAAGATGGATTATTAGGAGAGGACCCTCCATTATGAAGAGGAAGTATGTATGACTTCTTCCAATTGGCTAGGACATGAGCTTCTAGAATGGATCTGTTTACTAGTATAGCTACTAGATATGACAGAGTCTCAGCTAAAATTTTTAAAAATTCGGGAGTTGTCTGCAGCAGAGCTTGTGGCTTTTAGTTTTAGCAGATATTTTTTTAATGTGTAGGTGGGAACAGGTTTGAGTGAGAAGCAAGTTTCCAAAGGGTTTTGTTGGTGGGGGTTGGTTAGATGTTGGGGTTGTATTTGATAAGCGAGGCTACCTTGAAGGAAGTATTTGTTAAAGTTATTAGTGACTCAAAGTGCTTTCTGCAGAAGAAGAGGGGGAATTGGTTGTAGATTGTGACCTAGATTTAGTAGATTTTGGACTAATGACCAGAATTTTGTAGAGTTATTGTGGTGTGCCTGTTGCAAGTTAAAGTAGTGGAGTTTTTTTGTCATGCCTTATACTGTGTTTTGTTTTATTTCTTGTCTGTCTGTAGTGTAGAAGTTTTTCCTGGTATTTTTTTGGTGCTCCAAGATTTCCTGGCCTTGTCTCTAAGCATTGTTAATTGCCTACTCTTTTTAGATAGCCGTGTTGTTGGATTAATTTTAACTCCTTTTCTCCTGATGAAAACATGTTTGTTCAGTGTATTAGCAAAGTTCTTGTTACATTAGAGGATTGCTTCATCTAAAGGAAGTTTTTTTAACGTATTTCAGTTGTATTGCTTGAAAGTGTAAATGGAATTGTCTACATTAAAACTGGATAGGCTATACACATTCTTGTATGTGTGATGTTTTACTGGATTGCATGCAAGCCTGTTAGCAAAACTGGGCAGGTTGTCAGATAATATGCCATAATTATATTACTGGGTTTAGCTGAAAGAATCCAGTCTAGATTAGTGGCATTAGCAGAGGGCTTGTTATATCATGTTGGTGTATTGATGAGCTGAGAGGAACCATACAGGCTAATACTGTTGTGGGAGTATCAAATACAATTTGGACCCAGTCTATGTTAAGGTCCCCAAAAATGATGTTTATTGCCAGATACCCAGGACAATATGTCATCTGCTGTCCTGATGTTATTGCCAGGTGGAATATATAAGACTATGGTATATGGTCTTATAAAAGTTTAGCTTGAGTAAGGCAATAAGAATCTCTACATTATTAAAGGAAGAATCCCTTTTTCTGATAAAAGGATATGTTCAGGTGTTTTGGGTGTATAATAGCTACCCAACCAGCTTTTTTGAATATGCAGTCTGCTCAAAGGATACAATATTCTGCTGGAAAGATTTTGGTGTCTTTAACTTTGGGCTTTAGCCATGTTTCTGTGATACCGATGATGTCAAGGTTATAATGAGATATGAAAGCCTGCAATTCAGTTACTTTGTTACAGATGCTTCTAAGGTTGTTTATAAATTTTAGACTTATTTTACTTGAGTTGCTAGAGTGAGATGTTACATTATTAACGGCTGTGTGAGCCATTATGGGAGAGACTCTTGTGGTTGGTCATGAGTTGGTATGAATGTCACCACATAGTTGTAGACTGGGTAGGAATAGCTGGAATATACAATGCCACTTAGTTTTAAATTTGTTCTTTGTTTTTGAGATGTGTTAGTTACTTGTGTATACGTTTGTTTGAAAAGATAGATGTGAGATGGTTTGTGAAGGTCTTGGGTTATATGGAATATAATGTTGGATCATACTTCTCACCCCCTTAGCACAAGAAATCTGAAAAATGCCCCAAAATAGGGACATATTTTAAATATTGTTCTTATAAACTTAGAAATGTGCTAGAATAAGGCATTTTTTGTTAGCATGCATTTTCTATAGGATATGAAGTCTGAAACTTAAAATGTATGTCATTATTTACTGACTTAATTCCCTAGTGATTTGCCAAAAAACACAAATGTTATGAGGAACAAACCAAACATATGAGGCAAAAATCTGGACATTCTGTGAAAATCTGGACAATTGAGAGCTATGTGTAGGATTAAATGCCATTGAAAGCTGTGGCCTGAGCACTGGTATAAGGCTGATGTTAACAGGCATATGATAGTGTGCTAAGAAGAGGAAGGAAGTGAATTGTAGTACACTGAATAGCATGCTAATTATTATGCGAGTGTTCAGTTAGTGAAATTGTAAATTTGATACCGATGGGCTGAATAGGGTTTGACTGGTAGAGGG
Organism: Protopterus annectens; assembly: GCF_019279795.1. Classification (NCBI taxonomy): domain Eukaryota; kingdom Metazoa; phylum Chordata; order Ceratodontiformes; family Protopteridae; genus Protopterus; species Protopterus annectens. Next base: position 279,140,166 of record NC_056749.1, read on the forward strand.
TTGGGAGAACTGAGAGGGGTTGTCAAGTTACAATCTTGAAGCAATCCAGCTGAAAGAAAGAAGAATGGCAGGAAGTGGTTAGTAGGTGTGTGAAGGAGGGGCAAAAGTATAGATCATAAGCTGTTTCATGATTGGTGGTAATGTGGTGGGTGGAGATTATCTTATAAGTGTAGATGATATGGGGTGGGTGAGAAGTGGGGGTAGGGAAGGGGAACCTTATTGTATGGAGTACAAAAGGAGCAGTCTCCAATAATCAGATACTCCAAAGGAATGTAGTTACTCCCCCCCCCCACAGATAGTGTCACAAAACAATCAATGGGGGGGGGTAGAAGGTTTATGGATACATAGATGTATTTTAAATACGTGAGGTGAGTCAGAGCATTTCATTTTATGGTTGCGAGCTTTGTTTGATTTCTCCAGAGAAATTTTGCACTGCTGAAGTAAAACATGCTAAAGTGCTAATTTAACTTCAACTTAAGCAGTATAAAGCCTATAGGTGAGGGTGTGGTACCCCCCAAGCAGGTTTACACAGTAGTACAGAACAAATTGATGTTCTAAACCAGACTAAACCCTACCTTTTCCCCCTTAATGCTCTTTTTTCTATACCCCTTCCTTCCAACCTTTGTCCCCTCTACAGCTTTAATCAATAGAATCTAACCTTATTCTAGCCCTTGTGATTCTTGCCTTCTTCTGCTCTCTCTCTTTCTCAGACCTACTAATCATTATTTTCAGAATACTGAATGTCCTTGTATTCAGTTGTATTTTAAACCTTGCACAGCCTGCGAGCTATTATTCACAGAAACAATTTTTGATTCTCTTAAATCTTTTTTAATTTCTTTGTATTTGAATTTAGTCATTTTTTAACTATTGTAATCTTTTTTTTTGTAATTTACTAATGCTTGGAGCTTATCTCCCTGGGCCTCTACTGAAAATGGACATGTATCCAGCTAGACTAGCCCAGCCAACAAATGTAAAATAAATAAATAAATGTGGTAGTTATGGAAAACAAGATATTTCAGCAATTTAATCTAATTTTTGAAAACTGTCTTATATTGGTTTTAACTGAAGGTATTTCTCTTTTTGTGCTTTTACAACTGGAGTGAAATTCAGCTTGTAGAAGTTCCCTTAGCAGTGAGATTATCTTACTTTTGCATAAGGAATTATCTGGCATACTGTGTATACACACTGGGAGAGAGATGGATTAAAATAATTTGGATTGTTTGGTGGTTGAATTGAGTAGATAATGCAACAGGGCATAAAAGAATAGTACTTTAAGTAGTGCTTGGCCAGTGTAAGTAATGCACTATATTTCACAGTTGTGCATTTCTACTTTATAGCCTTTAAACTGGGAAATAAGGTGGCTAACATGAGTTATGACTTGGTAAGTTTGAGATTACCAAAATGGAGATTTACAAAGTTTATAAGAACAGATGGAAAGTAGAGCAGCTAGCAAGAGATGTGTTTGCATGCAAGTTTGAGATCACTGAAAAGGAGGTTCCCAGATTTTAGAAGGACAAGTAGATTGCCTATCTCATTGGTTCATAGGTGTGTACTAGGCTAATGACCCTGGAGCCTTTACAAACCTAGCCCATAGGATTACCCTGGCATTGTGACACCCGACATTAGTTCCCAGTGCCTCTGTTGAGTAGAGCCACTGGAGTGATCCCCAGGGTGAATTTTCTATTTCCCATCCACTCATCAAGATTCCTGTTGAAGAGGGCCAGTAAGATGCTCTGTTTGACATGTATGGGAAGTCTATTCCAGAGCATGGGCAGTCTCTGGGTTATGAACCTGTCCTTCCAGCATGTTCCGTTGATTGTGGTAATGAGGTTGAGGTCTCTAGAGTGTGTGGTGTGGAGGGATTGGGATGTCTTTAGATGTAGCATTTCAAACAGAGCTGGGTCAGACATGGCTTTGTAAGTCAAGCAGAGATCGTGTCTAAGTAGGCGATATGAGACAGAGAATCTGAGTTTTTTTGTCTGTCCATATAGGACAAGTGTTTAAGGCCTAGGATCATCTTTGTGAGGTAATTTTGAAACCTGTCCAGTTGTTGCAGGTGTCTAGTGATGTACATGCCAAATGGGGTATTGTACTCGGTGAATGGCCTAATGGGGGAAGAGTAGAGGGAGACAATGACCTCTTTCTTCCTGGATGCTAAACGTTTAGCAGTGTGCCACATAGAAGGACTTACTGACCACAGTGGCAATGTGGTGGTCAAAAGAGAGGTTGCTGTCAACCTGTGTTCCCAGATCTCTCATAACTCCTTCTGTGTTCAGTGGACTACCATCGATGTGGTAATTCATGGGAACCGAGTTTTTCCCAAAGGGTATGATGACACATTTTTGGCATTGAACTTAAGGTCATGGTTCTGACACCAGTCATTGGTCTCAGTGAGGCCTTTCTGCGGGATGTCAACATCACTTGGGAAGTTAATAATAGCTCCCAACTTGCAATCATCTGCGAATGTTGTCAGCCTGAGTCCCTTCGTGTTGGCCTGGACTTCAGGGAAGATATACCAAACAGGAGAGGATCCAGGACTGAATCATGTGAGACTCCACTCGTGACTGGTCAGCAGTCTGACTTGGAGTCAGCTACTTTCACACTGTGGGTTCTATCTGTGAGCCAGTTTGCAACCCACCTAGTGATATAGGGGTTGATGCCTAGCTTAGTGAGTTTTCTAGAATTCCTGAGTGGGGAATGGTATCAAAGGCCTTAGCCAGATCAAGGTAGGCTATATGAACCACCTTGTCTTCATCCACAGCTCTGGTGATTGACTCAAAGAAGTCGACCAGGTTGAGCAGGCATGATATACCCTTCGTAAATCCAAACTGTGTGGGATCCAGAGTTTGGAGATTCCCTATATCCTTGTTTATTAGGTCCATGATGATGCATTCCATAGCTTTGCATATCAGACTCATCAGGCTAATGGGGTGATAGTTCCCAGGTTTTGTAGTCACTCCTCCTTTGTGGAAAGGGATGACTGTAGCAGTGTGCCATTCGGTAGGGACAAAGCCTGAGATGAGGCTGTGATTGAGCAGGGCACACAGGTGTGGTGCCAGTTCACTCTGTAGTTCATGTAGAATACAGCCAGGGATATTGTCAGGTTCCATAGAAGCTGTATTCTTGGCCTTGGACAGTGCTGTTTTAACCTGTGCAGCAGTAATACTGAGTGTCTGGCAATCTACTGGATTTGTGATTGGTCCTTTGGGGGGGATTGGTAAACTTGGCTCTGAATCTGTCAGCCAGTATATAGGCAATATATTTTGGCACAATATAGGAGGTACCATTGTGCAGTAGCTCAGAGCAAATCTGGGTATTGCTGTGGAGATTCTTTACATAACTATAGAAGGCCTTGTGGTTGTCTTCACTATCTGTTGCAATTCTGTTTTCTCATAGCTAGCTTTAGTGGATTTGATGAGGGATCTCAACTTTTTTTTGAGGCTGATAAGGGAGTTTTTCCAGTTTTGGGACTTCACCTTATTCCACATCAGTTTCGTCCTACTGTGGTAGAGTTTGTTTATAGTAGGGGACCACCAGATTGGCTTCCTTTCTTTGGAGGAGAGTGTCTTGGTTCTATTGGGTATGGTGAGATCCATGCATTTGTGTATGTGTCTTTACCATGCATTGGTGTATGGTTCGGCGGTCATGCAACTATTCTCCATTTGCATGGGTGCGTGAAGTTAGCCACCTCTTTTTTATGAGCCCAAAGTTAGCTTTGGAGAAGTTTTTCATGGTGGTTACCTTTGGGGGGGGGATTTCCAAGGTGATTAGTTTGTGGTCGGATCTAACCAGGGAGGAGCTGACTATTGGTGTAGAGCAATGGTCACCAATGTTAGTAATGACCAGGTCAAGGATGTTGCTACCTTTCACTCACTGCTCCACAACATACAATCTGCAAGTGTGATATTTATGTACTTTAGAATAAGCATTTTGAATTTTAACAGATAGGAAACAGTAGGAACTTGCACAAGGTAGAGAGCTGCAGCTGTTCAGGATGGGCGCTACAGTATGTCTGCATGGTTTCATCCTTGCTTTAGTCAATGAACAGTGTATTTTGCAGGTGGTATTCTCCCTCTCAGAGTCCGGAACCATTTCAAGAACTAATTATGGAAACAGGCAAGGACTGTTTTTTGTGCTCGATCCATTCAGTTAAATATTTTTTATATTTATACACCAAGTTTTTCTTTTTTTTTCTTTTTTGCATTATCCCTAAAATAATATACTGTTATACTAATAGTTATGTGCTTCTAACTTGTAACATTTCTGCCCCTGCATTAATTGCAGAGCCGTAATGATGTCATCAAGGAGAGATTCGGCACAGACTTGAAGCCAGAACTGATGCTGCGGCTTGCTGCCCTACACATCTATATCACCGTCTCAGTTGCAAGACCCAGTCCAAAGATTTCTCTCAAGCATGTAGAGTAAGTGAACCTAGGATTTCTCTAATTCCATAAGCTCTAGGAATTCTAAGTGTGATTTGCAGCATATCTCAAATGCACAGATTGAAGTCACTGAGGAGCTATAATGTGTATTTCCTCAGATTGTCTGAAAGATTAAAATGCCAAGATGAATTTCCAGTTCTGTTGTTTAGTATTTATTTTTATCAACATATTCTAATAGATCATTACAATTGCTAGAACTGGGATTTAAATTTGATTCTATTTTCCAGGGTTAATCAGAAAACTGTAAGTAGAAACATGCAAGCTGTTATTGTGATCTGACTTGATGATGATTTTGTTTTATACATCTTTATTAACACAATTACATGTAAACAGAATGGGAACAGAATACAGCTTGTTTACTCAAATACTGTGAAGCATTGATAACCGTTTTCCTTATAATTGTTGATTTCTTAATATATAAAACTGAGATCCCATTTGGAATGTCAATTTCTTTATGAAACGTGCAGAGAAAACCTATTTCTGTTATGCTTCAAAATTAGGCTAGTATTTGTCACATGTCATACCTTCTGCAATAGAGTAAAATACCTCTTAAATCATAGGGAATGTCACAGAGATGCCCCAATTTTTTCACAGGAAAGTATTATGAATGGAATAATCATGGACACATATTCCATTCCATTCATTTGGTGGCAGAAAGAACAATGTAGTTACAGTAGTCTGCACGTAATTCATTTATTATTCTACTACCGCATTGTCACTGTCTTCCCCATTAACTTTTCTCCACTTGTCACACACACTCTTGAATGCTTCTTTAGATTCCCTCTCCAACTCCCATTTCAGTAGACATTTCCATGTGTCAGCTGCCCTCTCTGTGAAGAAATTCATGCACAGATGCAGGAGAGTAATTGGTCTCTGCAGTCTGGTGCCTATGCTTCCCCCATTCAGTCTTGCTCAGTGTGACACCTTCACATCTCCAGAATATGATCTTATGCACCCATATCTTGTCTCCTGTGTCTGTTAGAGTTTCTATTGAAAAGAGCTTCATTTCTTCTTTTCTATGCACATACTCTTGATCAAGAACAGTGTGTGTGTAGCTTGTCACGAGACTGCTTCAGGCAGCCAGACATCCTCCTCATTGTATGACCTCCAGAGTCTGTAAATGCTACTCCGGCCAGAACTCATCAAGACTCCAGATGAAAAATATTTCTTTGCCTCTTTTAAAACCAAGCCACGGCATTACATTTTGCTACTGCATCAATATCTGTCCACTCCTGGTGATCCATTCTATGGGTTATTATTCATAGGTTCATAGGTGTGTACTAGGCTAATGGCCCTGGAGCCTTTACAAGCCTAGCCCATAGGATTATCCTGGCATTGTGACACCCAACCTTAGTTCCTAGTGCCTCTGTTGAGTAAAGCCACTGGAGTGATCCCTGGGGTGATTTTTCTATTTCCCATTAACTCATCAAGATTTCTCTTGAAGAGGGGCCAGTGAGGTGTTCTGCTTGACATGTATGGAAAGTCTATTCCATAGCATGGGCAGTCTCTGGGTTATGAACCTGTCCCTCCAGCATGTTCAATTGATTGTGGTAATGAGGTTGAGATCTCTGGAGCGTGTGGTGCAGAGGGATTGGGATTTCTTCAGATGTAGCATTTCTAACAGAGCTGGGTCAGACATGGCTTTGTAAGTCAAGCAGAGATCACCTCTAAGTAGGCGATATGAGAGAGAGAATAGTTGGAGTTTTTTTAGTCTGTCCATATAGGATGAATGTTTAAGGCCTAGGATCCTTTTTGTGAGGTACTTCTGTGGCCTCTCCAATTGTTGCAGGTGTTTAGTGAGTTACATGGCAAATCGGGATTGTACTCAATGATTGGCCTAATGAGGGAAGAGTAGAAGGAGACAATGACCTCTTTCTTCTTGAATGCAAAACCCTTAGTAATGAGAAGTGCCACATAGAAGGACTCTCTGAACACAGTGGCAGTGTGTCTTCATTTCCTTTTTAAGCTGGTTCATTATTGGCTGTGTTCCCTTCCTGTAGCTGATAATGTACACTAGGTTTGTTGCAGCCAAATGCAGTACTTTGTATTTTTCAGTTTGGAACATCATTTTGCCAACTTTCTCCCCACTTGCTGAACCTTTCCAAGTCCATATATAATATACACACATACACACATGCACACACAAATGTATGTATTAGTGGTGTGTGGGTGCAACCAACCATGTTAGGGTATAAATGAGGTACTTTAATGATATTACTGTGAGTTTTTTATGTCCAGTGTAATTCCTTGATATATACATACGTTTTGTGTATGTAGAAGTGAGACTCGCAGCTTCAGGTTTCAAACACCTATTATTTTACTTTGCTAACATCATTGGTGACAAGGAGTCCAGATAACAAAAATCCAGTTCACTGTTTTCAGGTCTGGCTCTCCTTTCATGCTTCTCTTCCTGTCCAGAGTTACTGCCCACAGTGTCCATACTTTCTATTTGTACTCCTAACCCACCTCACTGTTTCGACTGGCTGCCTCCCTCCATATACTGCATCTCATCCCACTCCCTTTTCTCCATGTACTCTTCCTGCAAGCCCAACCAACAGTTGCCTCCATACAACCACAAGTTCTGTAAAGATATAACCATGAGTACATAACTGCTTTTAATGGAAATCCCAGCCTAGATGACGTTGAGAATAGTGTCTCCTCAGTAACAAAAACCTCAAGTTTGGTTTCATTCGTTAACTACTGTTAAATATATTTGCAGATGAAAAAATAAACAGAGATCTCTCAGGGTAAGGTACCTGCTATGTCCCCAAACGAAAAATGTCAATATCAAGGTGCAGGTACTCCATGACTATCGAAGCCAACCATCAACCAAAAAAGCAAAAATCAATAAAAAATTTTTTATACTTGAACAGCAAAAGAACTTTATTCCATGGGTTGTTAGCGCTTTCACGTCTACTCTGGACGCTTCTTCAGACTTTAATAAAACACTTCATCACTTCTGTATTTAAACACTTATCAATTAAACAGTTAACCAATGAAAGCCTTTGTATGAATACATAACTATAAAAAGTCAGAAACTTCTAAATAGATAAAAAATCAGAAACTTATATTGTGAAAATTAAAAATTCAACATTGACACTAAAATGGATGTAGTAATAGATTATTACTGTTATTAACATTTCAGATGGCAAATATCATATAAATATTTAAAAATACAAGAGCATATAAAAACAGCATGTAATAAAAACATTTCTAGTGTATGAAACTACTGAAAAACTTCTAAAAATACATATTCCTACTAACACCAAGAAACATGAAAAAGTCAAATGTATAGCAATAAATAACTGCTAATGCTTCAGATGACGACTGACTAGAAAGGGTTTCAAAGTAACCCTCTCATTGAGGCCATGTCCTTCATCTGCTTTCATTCTGATGATCCATTTACATTCTTCCCTTTCAGAGAAGTTACTTACATTGCCTAATCTCAGTGTGGTGTGTATCAATTCAATAACTAAGAACTCAAAGGTGTGTATGGTGCCTTGCGATAGAACATGTCTAGCCAGTGCGTTCCTGTCATTCTCCCTGTTGATCGCATATAAATGTTCTCTAACCCTTTCCCTCAATGTTCTATTCGTCATACCGACATAGAAAGCCTGGCATTTGGTGCAGATGGCTAAATAAACTATGTTCCTTGACCTACAGTCTGCATAATGATCAAATTTATATAGCACACCTGTGTCCGGGTGCCTAAAGTTATTCCTGCCCAGTATGTATTTGCACTGATTGCAACTGCGACATGGAAAGGTACCCATTCTGACAGTGAGTGGTTGATCTTGAAGTCGCCTTTCATAACATAACATATTCCTTAAAGATCTAGTATTCTTGTAGGAAAAACTGGGGTGAGGACCTACAAGTGCTCTAAGCCTATCATCTAACTGTAGGATACCCCAGTTCTTTCTAATGACATTAGTAATACTCTTATTCTTGTTGGTATATGAAAGTACCATCCTCATGTGCCAATTCTTATCCAAACCTTATACTAGCCTACTGGGAATCTATGTATATCTTTGGAAATGAGTTTTATTCACAGCACCTCAAGTATTATAAACGTTTTGTGGACGATGTGTTTTTTGTTTGGAGTGGTGATGTTACTATCTTAGATGAGTTTTTAAGTTACATCAACAACACCACATCTTTTCTTAGGCTGACTGGGGAGAGATCATGTCACCAGATTGACTTCTTAGATGTTAACATCAGGAAGCATAATGGGTGTTTCACTACCAACATTTATAGGAAACCCTGTAGAAAGAACACATACTTACATCGTGATAGTATGCACCCTCCCCACATACACAAGAACATTGTTAAGAATCAAGCAGCACGCTGTTCACGCCTAACAAGCGATGATTCAGCATATAGGAATTAATTGATAGGCTTAGATGCTGACTTTAAATCAAGGGCTTACCATGACAATGATTTGATAGTCCTGCAACAAACAGAACGCAATGAAGAAACAAGACCCCACATTAGGATAGCAACTAGTGAACAGGTGGAACAAAGCAGGCCATTTATTAGAAGTAAAAAGAGGATGGTACTTTCATATACCAACAAGAATAAGAGTATTACTAATGTCATTAGAAAGAACTGGGGTATCCTACAGTTGGATGATAGGCTTAGAGCACTTGTAGGTCCTCACCCCAGTTTTTCCTACAAGAATACTAGATCTTTAAGGAACATGTTATGTTATGAAAGGCGACTTCAAGATCAACCACTCACTGTCAGAATGGGTACCTTTCCATATCGCAGTTGCAATCAGTGCAAATACATACTGAGCAGGAATAACTTTAGGCACCCGGACACAGGTGTTCTATATAAATTTGATCATTATGCAGACTGTAGGACAAGGAACATAGTTTATTTAGCCATCTGCACCAAATGCCAGGCTTTCTATGTCGGTATGACGAATAGAATTTGAGGGAAAGGGTTAGAGAGCATTTATATGTGATCAACAGGGAGAATGACAGGAACGCACTGGCTAGACATGTTCTGTCGCAAGGCACCACACACACCTTTGAGTTCTTAGTTATTGAATTGATACACACCACATTGAGATTAGGCAATGTAAGTAACTTCACTGAAAGGGAAGAATGTAAATGGATCATCAGAATGAAAGCAGATGAAGGACATGGCCTCAATGAGAGGGTTACTTTGAAACCCTTTCTAGTCAGTCGTCATCTAAAGCATTAGCAGTTATTTATTGCTATACATTTGACTTTTTCATGTTTCTTGGTGTTAGTAGGAATATGTATTTTTAGAAGTTTTTCAGTAGTTTCATACACTAGAAATGTTTTAATTACATGCTGTGTTTATATGCTCTTGTATTTTTAAATATTTATATGCTATTTGCCATCTGAAATGTTAATAACAGTAATAATCTATTACTACATCCATTTTAGTGTCAATGTTGAATTTTGAATTTTTAATTTTCACAATATAAGTTTCTGACTTTTTATCTATTTAGAAGTTTCTGACTTTTTATAGTTATGTATTCATACAAAGGCTTTCATTGGTTAACTGTTTAATTGATGTGTTTAAATACAGAAGTGATGAAGTGTATTATTAAAGTCTGAAGAAGCGTCCAGAGTAGACGTGAAAGAGCTAACAACCCATGGAATAAAGTTCTTTTGCTGTTCAAGTATAAAAAAAAAATTATTGATTTTTGCTTTTTTGGTTGATGGTTGGCTTCGATAGTTGTGGAGTACCTGCACCTTGATATTGACATATTTGCAGATGAATACAATGCAACTATTCACTTATGGAAAAGAATTACAACCAAAGCATTTATTCAGTATCTAATATATTGCAGACTGTATATGTACATACACTAGTATACTCGGATATATATAAATAGAACAGATGTGTGTTCCTATGTAAGTGTTGTGTATGTCTCTTGTTATGAAAGCGTCTTCTGCCATTTCCTTCACATAATTGACTTGTACAGATAATGTATTTTGAACTATAAAGAACTGTCCAGAAGTTTTGGAAACCTGTCTTGCTGTTATAAAGCAGTGATGCACTTTTTAAGCTGTTTATCAATATACAGCTCAACCTTGATTTTTTTTTCAAGATTCAGTTCACCTGTATAGAGTTGTTAAATGATAAACACATACAGACATGGGGAGTACAGTGTTTGAGGATATATACAGTACAAAGAAAGCACAGTGTAATTATGTATTGCATTTCTTTTCATGCCAGCCGTTTGAGATGCAAAAAAAGGGCACTTTTTGAGGTTCTCTGGGGTACAGATAAATATGGGTTTGTAGAACACCTGGATGTCTTTGATAGACTTTTAAGACCGTATATGTAAGAAAAGGTGACAGTACACAGGGACATGACATGAAAAGAGGTATGGAACTGCTGCTCCTGTTATAGCTATGGTTATATCATGTAATTGTTTACTGAGACATGTTGAATGTTACTTTTATGACTAGGCATTCTGTTAATTACACAAAGATTCATACGCCTTGCAGAAGTGCTAGTGTGTTTTGTCGAAGGATTCACAGTTAAAACATTAAATAGGCAATGTTCCTTATTTATTATTCAAAGGAGTTCTGAATTTGAAAGAATTGCTCAGTATGTCTTCCCAGCTGTATACATCAATAATTTGGACATTATATGATACTTAAAAATGCAAATATTCTTTCATGTGTAAATATGTCCTTTAAACTGACTTTTGTAGGCAACTATTCCCAAAAATGCAGTTGTTTTGTACACAACATGTTAACTCTTTAGTAGTAAATGTAGTATATTTAGCTGTTCTGTATGTGTAAAATATTTATGAAGTCAAAACCATTAGTCATTTTCATACCCAGATTAGAGAATACATTTATATGTCCTATAATAGAAATGCAAACAGTTGTATAGATATGTTGCTTCTAGTCTGAGGCATTATGAATTCAAGTTTGGGACAGAGATGGTTTATAAAATGTTCTAGGAGGTGATTCTGGCAATCATTTTCTTAGAGAAAGTGGTTGGGTTACATACATTTATACATTCAACTGTCAAATTTTCACCTTACTGGTCTTCAAGATTTTTTTGATATAATCCCATGTTCTGTATTTTCTGCTTCTAATATGCATATCAACATAATTTTTGAAAGAAAACTTAATGAAGTCTTTTGATTGTAAGAGAACATCATTCCATAATCTTGGAAGGTACTGTATAATATATCTGCCACAGTTTTGTACTATTTTAGTATTACTTTCCCAAATCTTATGTTGGCTGTCTCAGGTTTACAGTATAATTGTAGAACTATATCAGACATTGTCTTAATAACCAGGCAATATCACCTTTTAGTAAGCTATAAGAAACAATCTAATAGGGATTCTTGAAAACTTTCTGAATGCTTCAAGTCTTCTGATCCTCTCTTTTGTCTAGTAAAATATTGTTGTACCTTTTCAGGTTCTTGCAAGTGGCTTGCCAAAGGCTGCAAAACTCATCGCAGTATTCAATAGTCAGACCAGTAAGGTGTAAAATGGTGCAATGATCTCCCTGTTGTGACTAGACATGGCTCCCTGAACAGGCTACAGAGCACTTTCTGACTTTGGTAGATATAAACAGGCCAGAGATAAAATTGGCTATTACTGTTTATAGATCACTAATGGTTATATTGTTTTATGAGCTGACCAATTGTTTTACAATGACACTATATTGGAAAACTTTGTCATCTTTTACTAACATAATTATATTACCCAATTTACAGTCATCCACATAACTGATTATCCATAGTCTGTTTCCCATTTTTAAATCTGGACTCCGTACAGAGCCCTTTGTGTCACCACTGGAGTAACCCCTGTCCAGACAGACAGATTAACCTTACTTTGACTTGTTTAACCAGTGCGTTACCCACTGATGTGCATAGGGATTTGAATGTAATGCTTTTAATTTGTCAATTATTTTTTGTGTAGAATATGGTCAAGTATTTGGAAAGGTCAATATATGCAGAAGGGAATATAAGGCCTCCATTAAGTGATGCTGGTACTTTTTCAAAGATTACATCAGCATTCAAGATGCAAGATCTGCCATTAGGAGACTTGTAGTGGTTCATATTTAACAGAAGCAGGACATCTGTGGCATTCTGGATAAACACCATTATAACATTGCCCTGGATTTTAGAGTCTAACATTGGTTAGGTATGATGTAACCTTCCTCTAGGAGGTGCTAGCTGCCCGGAGACCAATAGAGCTTTTCCTTTAAATCCCAAATTGATGAGTAGTTGGTACAAATCAAGAAGGCATAAATGATTTAATTTATTGAACGTTTTATTACTTTTTATATAAAATGGTGCTGTTTAAGGCATTTTAGGCGTAAGTTTGTTGTACTGACAAAAAATGACAGTAATTATTGGTTGGAGCCCTAAACCAAGCTTGGAATGTATTTCTACTGAGAAATTACTGGTTTCATTGAGCAGTTTTAGTGTTTCTATTTTTGCTTTAGAAATGGCAGTTTTATAAATGTGTATATGATGACAGTGTTTCATTTACAAAAGAAACACTGAAATTAAAAGCAAGTTTTAAGATACATGGGTTTGCTACCCCAAATTGTGATTATAAGGGGACATTTATTGCATAACCTTGAAAAGTATCATGTAATGCATCTGCCACTTTTTTCTGCTGTTATAGTTATTTTAGTATTACTTTCCCCGATCTAATGTTGGCTGTCTAAGGGTTGCATTGCAATCAGAGCTACATCAGACATTGCCTTAATGACCAGGCAATGTCACCTTTTAGTAACCAATATGAAACAGTCTAATGGGGACTATTGTAGACCTTGTCTATTAAGATATTGTTGTTCCTTTTAAGGTTCTATATTTCCACTTATTTTAGTGCTACTTTCCCAAATCTTATTTTATTATTTTCTGAACTTCAAATGCCCATACTTTAAAACTAATCCCATAATATATTCCTATGATTCCAAAATTTGCAAGGTATTTTGACACATAGTAAGTGTAAAAAGACAGAGGATAATGGAGCAAGGTAGTTTAGGTATTAGAATACCATAGTATAAAATCATACTAAAAGACAGTGAAGGAAAATATTGGGGAAGCTGCCTATGTAAGGGTGAATATTGCATGCTACATGATGCACTATTAGGAGGAAGAGGAAGAAAAGTGGGCATACAGAGGATAGTTAACAGGTTAATATTAGATTTTTGGCAAACAAACTGAGGAAGTGAATAGTGTGCGCTGGTCAACTGAGAGATGTGAAAGGGTGATAATAATGAGACATTTTAATCTGCATGAACCTTATGTGATTATTCAGATACCTAAACTTGCAAGGAAATGATATAATGGAAGTGATTAATCAACACAACATTACACTGTAAACAGCAGAATGCACAAATAAGGTGAATCTACTAGAACATTTTTTTTTTTTTTTACTAGATATGATCAAAGTAAGGAAATAAAGGAAGAGATCCTACTTCCAAACAGTGTATATGTTTGTATTATGACTGCAGTCATAACCAGGGAAAAAGGGCAGAAATCAGGAGAGTATTACAGAACTAGAGGGAAGGTGATTATGAGAACACAGCAGAAATCAAGAACACACTCGGGAGTAGTGCTTAGTGCAGGTAGCTAAACTATAAGAAATCAAAATGGAATGGCATGTAAATGAAAGCATGATAGGTTTGCTGGGAAGAGAAAATGCTAATGTGGCTAATCAATGGTGACTTAAATCCTATAGAATACCAATACGATTCAGTAGAAGAAATAAGACCTGCACAGGAGGCCATGTAGGAAGAAAAGATGGAGAGAATCTATTGATTTTAGGAATGCCAAGGCAGGACTGGAAACAATCTGACTAAGAGTATGTAAGTACAGGAAAAAAGGTCTTTATGTCTTTTTCATTTTTTTTTCAGTACTTATGGAAGAAGAGTAAGTTTAGGCTGGAAATAAGTGAATTAGCAAAAGAAAGAACGAGGTAGAAGGAAGCAGAGAAGCAAACTTATGCCAAATTACTTTATTCACAAAACAGAAGTAAGACAAGGGTCTGGCATAGGGATAGAGAATGAAAATGGAGTGATAAATGAAGAGATGAGGTTGGTTATAGATAGAGAACAGAAGCAGAAGAAACTACTGATGTTATGGAAGATGAAACCGCAGTTTCAAGATTCTTTACTTCCCAAAGGTAATGGAATATCTGGCTGTGGTGCTGATAAAGCCCCTCACAGACTTGTTCAATGCATCTATGAAAGATAGTAGTAGTAGCATATAATTGTTTTTGCATAATGGGGGGCACTACTTGCATTCTTGGAAACTACCGGCCAATCAGTTTGACCTGTGTGTTGAGGGGATGGGGTGGGAAAAAGGGTCATTGGAAGATCCTGAAGAAAAGACTAAGAAACTGTTTGAAATAAAAGTGATCTTCAGTACAACAGACTGTACATGTCTGTGTGTAAAACATCCTGCTGGGTTAATCCAATCCAGTTGTCTAGATAATGAGGAAATTGGATACAGGAATGAGTTTGGTGTAGTACATGTCTATTTCAATAAGGAGTTTTGTTCTTTTCCATTTAGAATGCTAGTATGGTGCAAATGGGAGAAAAAACTTAGTGGAAAGAAGAGTTATATTGCTGAGGGAACTATCAAGGGGAAAATGGTCTTAAGTGGAATGCACCATTGGCGAAGTCTAGAATTTATCTTCACTTAGTTTGTGTGAAACATTGCCCTAAAATGGTGACTAGGATTAACCTATTTGTGGATAACACCAACCTCAGGGAATTGATACAGATAGGAGAAAACATTTCAAAAAGAAAGTTAGTGAGTTAGTGAGATTTAACCTCATCAAAGTGTGAAATGCTCCATCTTTCGAGGTGCAAATGAGAACTGAAATACAAATTAGAGAGGTTGTAATTTAATCATCTACACAAGAAAAAGACCGACAGCAACAGTCCTAAAAGCAAGGGGTCATACAGAGCAAAGCAAGGAGGCATTAGATAAAGCTAGGAAGGCACTGTTCTAAACTACAAAGGAAAAGATCCAAAAGAGAAGGATGCAGCTCTACCTCTCAACAGACATAGGTTAGGCCAAACATGGACTACTGACTTCATTTCTGCAAGCTATAAAGTGAAATAGACTCAAAGCTATGGAAAGCAGGACATTTAGATGATGGGAGCAAGTGTTGTGTAAAGAGAGGCTTTACAAGCTGGGGCAATATGAACTTCAAATAAAAAGAGAAAGCGGGATATGGTATGGGTGTACAGTACCATTAATGGGACATTTCAGGAAGACATTAAGATTCAAAGAGTTGAGGGCACAGAGGCCATGAACAACAACTTGCAAAAGCAGTTTTAGTCCAGATATGTGGAAATGTTTCTTCACAGCAAGGGCTTGACAGGTAAAATGAGCTCACAGAGTGGCTGAGGAGAAGGGGGAGTACTTTGAGAGAAGACAGTTTTGGAATTAATGTACCTCACCTTGGTAGCATTTAAACTTTTTCTGTTGTGAGGATCAGTTTCAAGATTCTTGAACTTTCAGCAGGCACTTGTCTCCTCAATCTCAAGTACAGACATTTAAAAAATTTGCAGCGACTCCAGTTTTACATCGTGCTAGTTGTCTGACAGTTATTTATTTGTTAACCGATTCCCAAGTGGTACATTTTTACCTTTAGCCATTCACTGTGTGTGTGTGTACAGCAGGCAGCCTATTTTTAAAGTTAATCAATTGATTGCAAATAAAGTAAATCAGTACAGCAGTTTCATAGTCTCACTACATCTCTCACCACATAGAAAGACACATTGCCTCACACTAGCTAACTTGTTTCAAAAGTCACCCTTTGATTATCAGACCTCTGTACATGTGACTGGTGAATACCCATTCAGCTATCACTCTGACAAAAGAAAAGGGAAAAAGCACTAATTTAAACTAAAAAGTGGGAAAAAAAAGATAATGTCAGAGTATAGTTTAGTGATTCCTAAATTATCTTGTACTATAAGATTTGGGAACCCTTTTTGTGACTCATGACTTTACCCTTCATCATGAAATCCATTAATCTTACAGTTTCAAATCTTCACTTGCTTCACATTCCAGCCCCCTTTGTATTATGTGTAGTTCTACAGAATACTCCTTGCTCTTGCAAAGATCAGCTTTGTGGCTTCCTCTACTACAAGACATTTTGCCTGAAAGGACATTGTTGTAAACTCACAAAACAATATGTTTTACATTTCTGTGTGGAGGTGCCTTAATATACCAGTACTTCCAACACAGGGGAAGAATCTTGTGCATCCCTGTAGCTTAAATATGGTATACTCATCTGTGATATCATTGCATCTCAGGCAATGAATAAAGTGATTTCATTAATTCAATGGCTCTTTTGTGCAACAGCGACTATTTGGAGTCATATGAGCAGTCTTCGTGAGATCTTATGACTTTCCTTTATGTTAAATGTTACTATTTTGGAATTACTAGCCATGCACTTACTTATAAGTTTATGTATCAGGGGTATTCAGTTCTTTTGATGACATTTTGATGCTGCAATCAATAACATTATACAGCAAAAGGCTGGCTATAAAATATTTCAGATGTTCTGTCCATTATTGTATTGTCATTAGCAAATGTGATTAATTTGTTGTCTCATTTTGTTATGATTATTCTTTTAATTTTATCAAAATGAATGAAAATGGATGAAGAATTAACAAAAGGGGGGGTAAAATGAAGGTGACCCTGTCTGATATATTAATGTAAGTTTTTAGCCTGACATTAAGCACAAATACAATCATGGCATCTTAGAGATGGATCACTATTTTTATTTTATTTGAGTGATCACTCTAAGTTGAAGTGACCTCAGAGTGAAAATAAAGAAAATGGGATGTGGGGTGCAGCCAGTCTTGCCACCTACAAAAAACGGTTTCACTGAATGTTTACAGTGTATAATTGCATGAAGCTGTCTTCCTTTAGAGTGCATATATGTAGGTATAGTATGTATCATAGAAATGGTTGTTGAGATACTGAGATGCAGTTTTCTTTATAGCAGTTTGCTTTAGAGGAAGTAGTCACTCATTATTTCTTTCTAGTTAATACATATCCTGCTGAAGTCAACATTTCCTCACCCTTATTGAGATCTACTTGAACAGTGCTTCTCTTCCTCTCCATAATCACCTGATGGTTTACTACAACCTCTTTTATACTATCTAAAAGTCTTTCTCTTGGCCTGGCTAAGCTCCTTCCACATCCAGGTCTTATGATTGTTAACTTGTATGGTTGATGCCTTCCTAGTCATTTGTAACCTAATTGTGAAATCAAGAGACACTCCTGTTGGTTTGGCAAGTCAAGCCTCTTTCTTTAACTCAACTGCTTCCCTCATCTTTTGAGTCTACCAGCAGGTCTAAGAGTTACTGCTAAGATGAGCACAAACCACATGGTTACATGTTGTTGCCTAAACTATTAAGGTTTTGAAAATGATCCAGTAAAACTCTGTATCCCTGAATTCCCACAGTTATGAAAGGGGAAACTTTCTCTGGAGATGAGAAATGAAATTACCCCACACAGAATCATCACTTGGGCATTCCCAATACACACTCCCTACTTACTTTTAGATTTCTTTGGACTATCTAGTCACTGATATGGTTGTCTAATCCAACTAAACTGTAAGTGCTTATCAGTTGACATCTCTGTGTTTCTCTTTATTTAGGTGTTCAGACCATGTGGCCTCAAATTTGATGACACAATTACAAAGCCGGTCATCAATTTCTATGTGAAAGTGTTGAGGAGGAGTATCCTTGTGTTTCAAAATGTTTGTTCATGATAACCCATGGCTATCACATAATTCCTGAAAACATTTGACAACACAGTCTTAGATCAGGCAAGCTTTTTCTCCTCCCATTCATGTCTCTCCAGGTTTCTCCATAATTCTTCATGTGGCCATTGATGTATTCCAGTAAAACTACAGTTATTAGATGGTACCCTAGCAAGTAACATACCCACAGTTTCTAAGAAGGCCAAATACTTGCTGGTTGCACATTCATTTACAACAGATAGTTTTATTTTGGCAGCTCATACTGAGATTGCTGAAATACACTCATCTACTGATATGGCTTCCAGTTGTACAACAAGCAACAAAGGGCATATGAATTCCATCACACCTGAGTGAGGTCTTTCCTGAGGGTTAAATTCAGGTCCTGAGGTAAGCTATCCTTGCTTGAGAGGTCTGCTTCCACATCCAGTTCTGCGAGTAGATGTAAGAACATCTAGGTCTAGCTGCAACTTTTCAGTCTTCCTCACAAGCTCTGGTTCTTTCAATAGCAGTGAGCTGAAATGCTATAACATAGGATCCAATTTTCATCGCTGGGGTCTAGTCTTTTCTGTTCCATTCATCCCTCCTGTTTGCCTTCTTATCAGATCCCTGCCATTTACCTTGCAGGTGGTGAGCTCACAAAAATAGCTTCATGCAGATTCCTCATGCTGACCCTGGAAAGGCTGTGTGGGTCACCCCATCTACCAGATATCTTGTGGGTCACATTTTGGATTGTTCTTTTCTGACCCATCCTCTTAGGCCAGTTTGCCAAGGGTGACCCTGTAAGGACAAAGCTTTGCAAACCATAGCTTAAAAGGATCAAAGCACAACACACACACACCTACCTCTCTAGCACAAAAAAGGCATGATCCCGAAAGGAATCTGAAAAATATAGCACCAAAGTCATGTCAAAGAATAGTGTTTGTGCATGTTGTCTGGTGAGTGGGGCAGTGAGTAACTTTACTGCTTTAAAGCAAGAGGTTCTCTGGTTTGATTCTCACTTGAGGTGCCTTCTATTTGGATGCTTGATGTCTCCCAGCATCTGGATAACTTTTCTTTGGGTGCTCCAATTTCCTCCACTCTCCAGCAGATACTTATAAGAAATTATGTTCTCCAAATTGCCCTTGTGTTTGTGCAGGTGTGTATGTGTAGTGCATGAGTGACCGATATATCAGATAGACCTATGACCTATCCAGTGCTTCACCCCCAGTGGCTGCCAGGATAGGGTCTGAAAGATAAATCAGATTATTAGAAGATGGATGTTGTCTCCTGTGATATAATTAATACATTTTGGGATGTTTTTCCTGTATTAGCTCTGTAGTCAGGTAGAGTATCACATGTAATTAATGTAATCCTAATTTTAGAACAGAGCATGTTAAAACGAGAAAAAATATCTATGCATTTTATGTCAGCTGTAACTTGAATATAAAGCTCTAAGTGAAACTTTTTTCATACATTCTGAAAAGTTAAGAATGTTGTGCCTCCAAACTTGCTAAAAAGTGCTGGAAAGAACTGTCTGTTAAAAAACAAGGCCAAAAGACAAAAGAACTGTATTCAGATTCATCAATTCACTTACTAATTATGGTATTTAATAAAAGCAGAAGTACATGCAAAGACGACTGTGTCAAGAAGAAACAGAAAGATCCCACTTAAATGTTATTTTCTTTGTTGCCAGTATCAAGCACATAACTTTGTTCTGAGCATTTCTCTTCAGGTTATTTACTTGAAATGGAATGTTCATTTCAATTTTGCACTTTGCCAGTGATTAACATAGGATATATTTCTGATGCACTTTTCATGCTTTGTGTACTCATTGCATTTGTTAAATGGGCTGCCCCACTGTGGTAATGGATTTTTTACAGGGATACCTGTTGTGCAGCGGTAGAGTGACTAGTATACATGAGAACCACATTTTAGATTAGCAGTTAAAACAGAAAAATGTTGTATCATGAATGCAACAGTTTGATGTGTCATTGCTATAGTTATATAACAGATGCAGCACAGCAGACGCATGCTGAGATCTGAATCCATCGCCTTGTACAGATACAAACGTGCTAATTGTATCCAGTAAGACATGAGCAGTAGAAGAACATCAGAATGAGAAAATACATCCTATAACTGCAGTACTTTAGTAGTAACCTAATGTTTTCAGATAATTTAACTTGTATACCTCAAGCAGAAATTTAAAATACACATTTAAAAAAGATTCTCCCCAGATAAATAAAAATTGCTATAAAAATATTTTGCATGTGTCAGACGTGTTTCCACAAGGTCATATCACCATCATAGTATTAAAGTAGTGGATTCCAAAATGTCATACACTACACTACTCCATGTTTGGAGTAATTAAAGGGGTACTTTAGATTTGACACAGCTACTTGCAACAGACTCCATTTTACAGGTACCACAAGAGCTTTCACTTTCCTAAGGTGATGTAATAAACAGTGCTCTTCCTGTGTGATATACATGTGAACTGTAACAATTTCTAAACAAGTTGTAAGTACCTGATTACTCTGAAGGCTCAACTGAGCTTGTCTGTAGTATCATTGTTCTTTCTTCTGATTTTAAGGACTCTCAGCCAGCAACTTTGTTGCTCATAAAGTACTAGTTTTCCCTGTGGTTTGATTTTATATATATATATATATATATATATATATATATATATATATATATATATATATATATAGTGAGAGAGAGAGAGAGAAAGAGGAAAGCTCAACTGTATATGAATATTGTATCAAGTCACCTTAATGTACAAATAAGCATAATGAACAGATAAACATAAGTAATGCAAGGAAAGCTAACATACACTGCATTAGTATGTTAGATATAATTTTGCACTGTGAAAAGTATGCACATAAAATAAATTGAGCTGCAGATGCCCTGATCAAACCTAGTGTGCCCCTTTAATTGCCCCAAAATTAGGAGTAGTGTAACATTGGGTTTTTGGAATCTCATCCATGATGTATACAGTGCCAGACTTTTGTGAAGTTTTGTAGCTTTTATCTATAAATTAAAAAGGTGCAGTTTTTCTCTGCTACTGTAGATTCCTTAGACAACTAAAAAACATTTTTAATTAACTTTGTTTTACTTCTTATAAAGGTTTAATTATGTTAAAAACTTCATCCAAAATCAGGGCTGATGGTTCTTGTTCAGAAAATAGTAGAACACAGTCCGCATAACTTTTAAGTTGGGATAGAAAGTGAATAATTGCAGTAACTCACTGTGCTTGAATATACATTTTTCCCCACCTGTGCATTTCAAACAAGGGAGTAAACTGTCTATCCCTTATCTTCAAAGCATAATCATTGCCCCATACACACACACACACACATATATATATATATATATATATATATATATATATATATATATATATATATATACACACTTTTTTCCCCTACAGTAGTGTTTATAAGCCCCTGTGGTGCAGCAATAACGTTGTTACCTCACAGCAAAAGGTTCTCCGTTCGATTCGTGGAGTGTGGGGAGTGCCTTCTGTGTGGAGACTGCATGTCCTCCCCACGGTTGGGTGGGCGTTCGAAAGACATGCGTAAATTGGCGTGCCTTCGTGGAAGGTTGAACGTCGAGCTGGCACCTCGGCGTTCGTAAAAATCTACTGCCAATCATTAGCGGACCGGAGTTCCGCTGTGGCGACCCCTAACCGGGAAAAGCCGAAAGACAACAACAGCAAGTGTTTTTAACATGAAATCCGCATGAGTTTAACTATGGAATCCTTTTTCTGAAAGTTTGTACAATGAATAATACACATTTTTCAGTATAAATTCTTAGCAGGAGATTGGAGTAATGCATCATAATATTTTTTTAGACTCGTGAACTTCAGTGGCTGATTGATTATATCCAAACAAATTCCAATAAATTATTGGCAAGCAGATAATATTCAGTTGTACATGAAAATGGATTTATTTCCTGGATTCTTTGTTTACGGTGTCTTTTGGCCTTGGTTTCCAACCATCAGTTCTTTTCAGCAATTCTTAGCAATTTTTGTAGTATAACATTGTTAGCTTGTCAAATATGTATGAAAGGATTTTATTTGCAGATTTATATCTGAGATACAGCTGCCATAAACTCAGAGATAGTTTGCTATTTTTTTTTTTTAGAAATCATACAATCACAGCATGCTTACTTGGAGAATAAAAGACAGCCATTCTCTTAACTTATCTTCATTCAGACTGGATGTATTGTTCATTTTTCCCTAAGAAATTTTACTGCATCAATTTGTGCTCTTGGTTGGAGCTTAAACATTAGTCAATGTAATATATATATATATATATATATATATATATATATATCAGTAGAAATGCATCTTATTTTTAAATAAAGCAGGCAAGCAAAATAAAAAATATCTAAGTCAACCAAAGACATATTAATGTCAGAAAGCATATACTGGCTGATTAATTCCATACAGAGATAGGAATCTGGTTTACTGCACTGCCATGTTTGCTATAAGGCATGCAAAAAGACAAAATATGCTTTTTATAAATTTTGTTTTGCACAACGTCTGATAAACAGGTTCCAATCCTCTGTTTAAAATCTATATCCTATGGTATGACAGCAGTCTTAAAAATGGCAGTGATTTATTCCTGCTGCAATGCATAACTTATTATTTAAGTATGTTCAATTTAATTGATGTTTGTATACAAATAATGAAAAACAAAAAATAATCCGTAAGCTTTGTGTACAATATATGATCTGTTTTATAATTTCTTTTACAAATTTATACAGTTTGACTGATATTGAAGCCATCCCATTTCTGTGGCATAGGGGGATAAGTCCTGACTCTGACATCTCAGGCACTAAAAGAGCCAGCTAGAGAGTATGTGAACTAAGTTGCTGATGTAGGCTCACCCATCCTGGGGAAAAGGGGTTCATTGGCCAGTAGACTAGCACTTGCAAGAGGGGGCAGGAAACAAAGACATGGGCTTCATACTCCCAAAACAATAGTGGTAGCTTTTTTTTATGTATGTCTGAGACCACAGTGGTGGGGTGGATAGCATAGTTCCCACACATCAAGAGGTTTCCTGGTTCATTTCCCAGCTGGGTTGCCTTCTGTATAGAGTCTGCATGTCCTCCCTATGTTTGCATGGGTTTCCTCCTGTATTCCAAAGGCATGCAGTATGTGGATTGGACACTCTAAATTGGTCATAGTTGCGAGTGTGGTATGGAAGAACTGCTGCAGCAGGGCTAACCATCCAGTGGTGTAAGGCTGTAGATATTTGTCACTGTTGAAGTGACACCCTGACTCAATGTGTAAAAATGAGAGAAATGGGAAAAGGGGGTTGTGGATAGATGGATGGATGGGTGTGAGAGCGAGCTTGCACAGGTGTGTGTTTCACAGGCCTTCTCAGTAATGTGAATGCTGACATCAAACACCAAGTAGTTGGATTAGGGATATAATTTCAAACTCTTTGGCTGCCAGAGTTAATGATATCTTCGTATACAACACATGAAAAAAAATGGTTCTACTATATAGTAACAAAAAAGTCCTAGCCTCTGACTCCCAACCCACCGTAGCACAAGCTTTCCTCTTACCCTTTCTTTTCTATGCCTCTCCTATACTCACATTTCAATATTCTACCTTAATAACCAAACTGGAATAAACATATAAGAACATTGTCCAATTTGCTAGCAATCTACCATACAAATTCCATCACTGCCTTGCTTTGAAACAGCTCCAATGGCTCGAGTTCCCTCAACTCCTCCATCTTTCCCAGCTACAGCTCACTCACACCTACTAAACAAACCCTCAGCCTCTCCTTCCCTCTCCTCTCTCATATCCCTCTACACCCCTTCACAAACTCTACACAGCTCTGATCAACACCTTCTTAATATTTATAAAACCAACAAAAACATTGGCAAGCTTTTTTATAAAAGAAAAGTGTTCCTAGCCGGGAACAATCTCCCATCAAATATTCATAATATCAGATGTACAAACCACTTGAAAATTGAACTTAAAAAATACCTTCTTAACTGTAGTTCCTACCCATGCCAGGACACTACCTAGTCCCCCACACGCACCTTTCTTTACCTCCCTTTACCCTAAATCTTAGAACCACCTTCTACTTGTACTCATGTTTAATAGCAATGCTTTCCTGTCTTTCTTACACTGGAATGTACATAATAGCTATGATAATTTTTCTTATGCAATTTTCTTGCTCTGGAATGTATGTAATAAGTATGGAAATGTTCTTGTTTTGGAATGTATGCATGTTAATGACTTGTTTTATTTGTTTTCTACTGGAGCTTTTCTCCTCTGGTCTCCACTGAAAATGGGCCTTTGGGTCAGTTAGATTAACCCAGTTAACAAATGACAAATAAATAAATAAAATGTTAGCTGATGTTCCTGTCAAGATAAGAAAACAGAATACTCCACTAGTCTTGCCATTCCTTGTTATGTTCACTTTTGTAAGTCCATCTATTGAATTTGTTATTTAGAAGATATATAGAATGCCATTCTCTGGAGAAAGATTTCCATTTGGTATACATAATACAACGATTTATATATTTCCAACTTCTCAATAGTCTTATTATAGTATAGAGATTAATTGTATATGGTTCAGTAATAAAAGATCTGCTAGTGACCTTTTTTTTATATTTCTTTTCTATTTTTTGCAAGATTATTTTCCAAAGTCCCTGCCACCTTCTTACATTCTTAAAATTTTCACTAGATTAACCTTTTATTATCTTAAATCATTAGCTAAAAATATCCCCATCTGGCCTTCAAACATAATGCCCCAATTCTATTTCTTTGCCCCCCCCCCCAGCTTAATGACTCGACTATCAACATCCCGTCAACCCATTTTCTGCATAGCATGGGAGCTGGAAGTTCTTGGGCCATGCAAAAGCCTTACAAGCTCATTTGTTCCTGACCAGGAATCCCAATCAGCTCTGCATTAGACAGTGAGAGTCAGGTGGTAGGAGAGGGCCAGCTTTGTGTACTGGGGGGTTGCCTCCCCTCTCCCCCCTAGGAATACCCCATTCCACCCTCCGCAGCTTCTCTGAGTTCCACCACCGCTCTCTCACAAGTGGAAGTTTGCCTTTTCATTCTAAGTTCCACTAGGCTCTCAGAGTAAGATGCAATGCTCCAACACTGACTCAGCAGGCTTGAACTCCACCAGATAACACCTATTTTTCCCACCAGGTATTATTTTATGCTGAGTCTGAACTGTATCTCTCCACCCAAGATGAGTGATCTGACAGCGGTCACTCACTCAAATCTTCCCTGCCCAAAGCCTATAGATGTGTGACTTGTTATATGAACTCAAATCATCTGGTGTAGAAAGGGCTCTATACATGTATACCACAGACCTGACTGATATTTTAACTGTCAGTATTAATAAATTCCCCTTTTTAACTCTGCTTTACTTAGCTTATTTTTAGGATTAGTGTATCAACCCTCCTGCACAAAGATTTTTTATCTACCAGTTCACTTAAACAGTTGAAGCACAATGTGCAATGACAGGATAAAGCCAAGTACCTTATACCTACTCTGTCTATATTCCCTGTAATTGACCCAGATACAAGCCAGTAATCAGTCATGCTTCTTTCTTTCTTTCTCACATGAAGGCAGTGTAAGTGAAGTTGTTATCTAACTCCAAATATCCACCAAACTCCTCCAGTATATTAGTCATTTGCTTTCCAACTGTTGACATTCTGCTTGTTCTTGCTGGAATTATATCAATACAGGGAGATATAACTGCAATGAAGTTATCTCCTATGACTGTGCCTTTGCATTTCCTTCTGATGATAGCACAAAAAACATTCTAAAGCTTTGGTGCCATCTTTTCTTGGGCCATCAAAATTTCACCGTTAGTAATTTATTTACATCTGTTTTAATTTTTGTGATTCCCCACCTACCTTCCACATTTGTCCAGTCTTGCAATTTTGATCATCCTATTGGATTATGAAATAATACACCAAAACCTATTTTTCTTGATTTGTACAAATAATAATCTTCTACCCCTTCCAGCTCCTCAAAAAACATTATCTTTATATTATATATTTTAGTATTGCTTTCATTTTTGTAATCCGTTAACATTCCAAGAAAGGCACTTGATGGCATTCCCACCCCATGATGTAGCTTTACAATGAATGTTTGTGGTATAACCTGTAGCCGACAGATGAATCAGAGAGAATGTCATTTTCCTTAACTTTTTGTGTTAACCTTTTTCTCTCCCACTTACTGAATAAAGCTATACTATCATGTTGGAAACAGGCTGCTAACAGGGGAAAAAAACGTTTTCAGCCTATGTGGCTCATTCCCCCCGGAATAAAGTATTTTTAAAAAAGAAAACTGCTACATGTTTTGCTGTCAAATATTAACACTTCCCTAACCTACCACAACACAGCTGAGCACAAACAAATAACGTGTAATAATAGTTGTCTGTCCACTGGACCTTTGACCACTCAATATTGTGTTCAAGCACACATGCACGCAAATATATATGCATAACAGATGTATATTTATATAATATATACACCCACACTTCTTTCATTTGCACTATCCACTTGAGTTATCAGTATTCCATGGTCAACAGAAGCTAAATCCTATCTCAGAAAGCAACGGACGCCCAGTAACTCCTCAGTCCTAAATAAACTCTAACCCCTCTCAGGAAACAAATGTTTGTGTCTTTCGGCTTTTCTCGGTTAGGGGTCGCCACAGCGGAACTCCGGTCCGCTAATAATTGGTAGTGGATTTTTACGTACCGGGTTACCAGCCCTGACGCACAACCTTCAACGAAGGCATGCCCCATTCACATATGCCTCCACACAGAAGACGCTCTAGCTGAGAATCGAACGGGACAACGTCTTGCTATGAGGCGACAACGCTACCGCAGCACCACCACCGCAGTCCCTCTCAGGAAACAAATGCTAATGCATATACACACACACCAATGTAGAGTACTGCTAATAAACATGTTTTTGAGATCTTAAATCAAGTAATAATGCAGAGCGACTTAACAAAAAATGCCTTTTTCTGTAGCTTGTATTCCTTTAATAGTGACCTTTGCTTTCCTTAATGTAGACAGACTTTTAAAATATTCTAAGTAATATTTTCATCTGGAAGTGGATATGTTAGCATGAAGATTTTTCTTATTATTATTAGTGTTTATGCACTCAACTGAAATGTAATTTCACTAGGGACAAAAAAAATTTACTTATTCATTTTATATGCATTAATTTATAAGAAACGTGATAGAATACTTCTGAAATTTTATCAAAAGCCCACATATATAAACTGCAGTCTTACTTTGAAGAGATGGCATACACTTGTCAACAAAGCAATTATTTCTAAGACATTTTGTATGTCTTAGAAATATTTCATAAGTTTTTATGAGATGGATGCTGTGACATGAAAAACAAATAGGGGATATACTTTTAAACTTCTTAATAAGACGTTACTTGAAATTCAACAGGGTAGAAAAAATACACTGTAAATCAATAGGTGTCAGCACACCGATGGATAAAAAGCATAGAAAATTGTTAAAATCAAAAGTCATTTATTAGAAAGTGTGTGTCAGTAGTTTTATTGTTAAAATGTTCTCTAGAAACACTGAAAATTTTGGAATGGGGAATGAGTTATATCTAGATGTATAGGAAAAATGTTTTAAAAAGCAATTGGAAGTGTTTCTATCATTCTACGTGCACATGCCTCATACCAATTAATCTGTATGTTGCAGTGAATATGTAAAACCATATAATGTTAAGTTGTCAATCTCGCCTTCATTCTTGCTGGATGGGTTCAGAGCCGATCCTCGGCTCCGACTCGGCCAATACTAAAAGCTCGAGAGCTAATTCCACCGGCTCGAGGCTCCCCTATATCCCACAATGCTAGGCGGTAACTACTCAGATCTCGTTTGCCGCTATAGCTACGAGGTGCTTTTCTTACCGGCTCAGGCACGTAAGTGAATTTTTACCTTTGAGGGTAGTACTAATTCCCCTTTCTTTTCTTAGTTATATATATTGTTATTGTTTGTGTTAGTTTTTAGTTCTATCGACCCTTCTTTTTCGATTTCCACCCCTCTTATTGTTGTTGTTCTAGGCCTTCGGCCTTTCCCTCACCTCAGTCCCTTTTTCAGTTAGTGTTGTAGGGGCTTGTGTGCTTGTGTTTTTGGCTACTTATCTTTAATTTCTTAGTGTAGAGTGTCTGTGTGTGTGTTTGAGACAGCCCCTCTTCCTTAATGTCTAAGGATAAGGTCTCAGGCTTCAAGAAGTGTGACTCGTGCTGTCAGAAGATGTCTCTGACAGACGGTCACACTTCTTGTGTGTACTGCCTGGGACCTGTGCACCTGCAGGACTCTTGTGCTGTCTGCCATGGTTTCAGCCCTCGAGTCCTGCAGGAGCGCAAAAACAAGCTCATCTTAAGGGGCTTGTTAAAGCCTGAAGGCCCCCCGACTCAGTCTGGGTCGGGGAAGCCTTCGAAAACTTCAAAACAGTCGACTCCTGCTCTTGAGTCGACTGTGGAGAAGTCGAAGCAGGCTTCGTCATCGGCTCCGGCCGGAGCCGATGTTCTTAGGCCTCAAACCGTTACCTCGGCTCCAGCTGGAGCCGAGGCTGATAAGTCTTCATCGGCTCCGATACCATCATCGGAGCCACTGTCTAAAAAGAGGTCTAGATCCCCCTCAAGCGGATCTATTCTTAAACCTCTTACCGTTACTTCGGCTCCGGCTGGAGCCGAAGCTAGTAAGTCCCCATCGGCTCCGATACCATTATCGGAGCCATTTTACAGAAAGAGGTCCAGGTCCCCCTCCATCGGATCTGTGCACTCGGTGCCAGGTTCCCCTCTCCTTTCGGAGCGGAGTCACAAAACCCATTCCTCTCGGTCTTCCAGGTTGTCAGACCATGATTTGCAGAGGGTGGTGAGTAGACTTCTTAAGTCCGAGGCACTGGCCCAAATGCTCCATAGCCCGACTCATCAGTCATTGGCTATTCCCGTCCCAGATTACATTCCTCTTCCAACTCCTTCGAGTTCGGAGCCAAGGCTTGTTGGAGCCATGACTGTCGGTGCGTCGGATCCGATACCTTTCATTTCGGCTCCGTCTGCTCCGATCTCCTCTTTGGAGGGATCGCGGCGCTGGACTTCCCTCGTCGGCTCCGAGGGGGCGAGTGGCATCGGACCCTTGTCCGACCCCGCTCTCCCTCTCGGGGCTTCGGCGCTGGTGAGTTCGGCTCCGACATCGGCTTCGGAGCCGTCTCTGTCAGTGCCGGGAGGGGTCCTTGTCTCTTCGGAGCGAGGGCCTCGGGGCTTGCCTGACAGAGATGCCTTCGAGGTCATGCGGAGCGTGCTAGAACCAGGTTCTGCCCCTCAGTCGGCTCCCTCAGCCCCTCCATCTACAGTGCCTGCGGTGATTTCTACTCACCCCCTTGTCTCACACCGCAGAGAACCAACTCCTCAAGATTCCCCATTGGGAATTTCCTCCTCTTCCGAGGTCTCTCCTGACCCTGCAGGAGATCCCCCTAGGAAGAGGCAGTGCAAGAGGAAGCACATTGACTCCCCTGAGCCTATCACCTCTGACACTGACTTAGAGGAATCCGAAGGGTCCCCTCGTTCCCCCTCTGAGGATGTCTCCTTTGCGGACATCCTTGAAATCCTCAAACAGAGGGGGAATTGGCCAGCCCTTAACCCTTCGGAGGATGAGTCAGTGTATCTTGAGGCGTTTGGTTCTCGCCCTTCTACCTTCTGGGTGTCCCCTCCCTTTGACCCCTTTATGGAAGTGGTGGCAAGGAAGGCTTGGACGGCTCCTGACTCAGTGGAACCCACCTCGAAGAGACCATCCAAATTTATCACTGCCCCCACAGACAAACAGTTTTTATCCAAAGGTGTCCCTGTTGATGCCATGGTGGTGGCTGCGGCCACAAAGAAGGAATTAGCTGATCCTTCGGTTCCTGTCCATCCTCCTAATAAAGAATCTAGGACCATGGACAGGTACGGCAAGCGGATGTTCTCGTCAGCGACCTTTTCAATCCGGTCGCCGAACTACTTATGCCACTTCACCCGTCTCCAAAGAGATTTACTCAAGGATATGGGTGAACTGATGAAGGATCCTACAGCTGAGGGGTACAAAGACCCAATGAACTCCCAGTTGGCAACCCTAAATTCAATCGTGTACTCCTTCATGCGGCTAGTCTCGTACGCAGCAGATGGAGCGAGTAGATCCGCAGGCACAGGAGTTGCCTTACGAAGGCACGCCTGGATGCGGCTATGCAACTTTGCGGACCCTTTCAAGGCGTCCTTCACCAATTCCCCTTTTGATGGATCATCTTTGTTTGGTCCACAGGTGAAGGATACATTGACCAGGTGCGAGGTGGAAGGTAAGACTCTCTCTGCCGTAGGAGTCCGTTTTTCCACCCCTTCTAGACCCTATCCCAAAGGTCAGAGGGGAGGAAAGATGTGGTTCCGAAAACAATCCCAGGGAGTCTCATCTGATGCACAAGGCCGATTCCCCCCTAGAGGCAGAGGGGGGAATAATAATAGACGCCGCCCCAGAGGCAGAGGAGGTCCACAAAACCAGGGTAGCAGAGAGGTGTTCTCTGACAAACCCTTTCAGCACCCCTGAGGGGCTGCCCGGCTGTCCGCCTTAGGAGGCAGTCGGGGGAAGATTATCGCTGTACCCAGAAGCCTGGCTTTCCCTAACTCAAGACAAATGGGTACAGTCGATCATATCCGAGGGTTACAAAATTCCCTTTATTCATATTCCAACCCAACCAAAAAGATCCCTTCCGGACGTTCCACCCGGTCTAAGGGAAAAAGCAGCATTAGAAGTGTCAAAGCTGCTGTCAAAAAGAGTCATCCAATCAGTCCCAGCAGACCAGCAAGGATCCGAATCTACTCCAAATTCTTTTTAGTACCAAAAACAGGGGACTGGAGACCCATTCTGGATCTCAGCCACTTAAACAAGTTTGTCAAAAACAAAATTCGGATGGTCACGCTACAGTCCATCCTACCCTTCTTGGGTCAGGACAATTGGATGTGCTCGATAGATCTTCAGGATGCGTACTATCACATCAAAATGAACCGACGCTCCAGGAGATATCTCCGCTTCAGGCTGGGAGCCAATCACTACCAATTCAGGGCCCTGCCCTTTGGTCTCACTACAGCCCCAGGGGTGTTCACCAAATGCATGGCAGTGGTCACGGCTCACTTGAGGCGCCAGGGATTCCAGGTGTTTCCATATCTGGACGATTGGCTCCTTACTGCCACCACCAGACATCAGCTTCTCCTATCCAGGGATTTCACCATTCAAACCTGTCAAGCTCTAGGCATTTCAATAAATTTGAAAAATCTGCCTTGTCGCCTTGTCGGTCTATTACTTTCATAGGCGCCAAATTAGATACACAGACCCTTTCAGCCACTCTCACAGAGCAGAGGGTTTTAGACATCCGGAACCAAGTATCCCTTCTATCGCAATTGGTCAAAGTCAAAGCCAGACTGGTATTGAAGGTACTAGGACTCATGGCAGCAGCTATTCCCCTTCTCCCCTTAGCTCGCTTTCACATGAGGATCCTCCAATGGATGCTCTTTACCCAATGGTCCTTTCAACGACTCCCAATGTCCCACACCATACTGATAACTCATGTATGCAAGAATCAACTGTCTTGGTGCGTCACGTCACCTCAACTTCTTCAAGGAAGACCCTTCACTCTCCCCCCTCCAGTTGCCACGTTGACAACAGATGCCTCCCTGATCGGGTGGGGGGGCATTATCAGGGCAGGACAGTCCAGGGCACGTGGCAACCCTTCGAGTGCCACTTGCACATAAATGTCTTAGAGATGAGAGCAGTGCTTTTAGCGTTGCAAGCCTTTCATGACTCTCTTCCCAAAGGGACTATTGCAATTCAAACGGACAACATGTCCGTGGTGTGGTACATCAACAAACAAGGCGGAACCAGATCATACCCTTTATGTCGAGAAGCACTCAGACTTTGGCAATGGGCGATCTCTTCTCAGCGTTTTCTGATAGCGACGCATATTCCCGGGAAATCCAACGTCATTGCAGACAAGTTGAGCTGAGCAATTCTCATGCCGCATGAGTGGTCTCTAAAGAAATCAATTCTAGAAGAGGTATTTCTAAGATGGGGCCATCCTTGCTGCGATCTTTTTGCTACTCCCCAAAACAGCAAGTGTCAAGACTTTTTCATTCTCTTCCCGTTACCAGGCCATCCCACCAGAGACGCTCTAGTCCACGATTGGCCCCAGGGACTTCTGTATGCTTTTCCCCCCTTTCCACTGATACCTCAACTAATTCAGAAAGCCATCGCCTTGAGAGTGACTATGATCCTCATTGCCCCTTACTGGTCTCGACAGATATGGTTCCCCTTTCTTCATCGCTACCTTTTGGAGCAGCTTTGGCATCTGGACCCAGTACCAGATCTGATTACCCATCAGTCGGGTCAGCTGCACCAATCTCTGTCTTCCCTAAACCTCACAGCATGGTTTCTCCAATTCCTACCTTAGCCAGGCTTCCCTTAATATCTTGCTCGGTCCGAGATATCTTGATAGCCTCTCATAAATCCTCTACCCGGAGGATTTATACTAGTAAATGGAAACGTTTTTCCCTTTGGGCATCATCGAAAAGCATTGATCCTTTTACTGCACCTATCCAGTCTATTTTAGACTTTCTAGCAGAACTTTTTCATTTAGGATCTTCTGCATCAACCATTAGAGTTCAGTTGGCTGCCATATCAAATTTTCATGTTGGTGTCTCAGAATCCAGCATCATGGCTCACAA
The DNA here is from genome assembly GCF_019279795.1 of Protopterus annectens. Taxonomy (NCBI): domain Eukaryota; kingdom Metazoa; phylum Chordata; order Ceratodontiformes; family Protopteridae; genus Protopterus; species Protopterus annectens. The sequence goes on from NC_056749.1 coordinate 279,173,108, forward strand.
ACTCTGTAAAGCCTTCTTAAGAGGTGTAATGTTAAGTTGTCTATCTCGCCTTCATTCTTGCTGGATGGGTTCAGAGCTATATCCCACAATGGTTACCTCAGATCTGCTTTTGCCGCCACAGCGATCGAGGTGTTGGTTTTGTATTTTCAGTGAAGATAGATACTTATTTTTAAGTTTAATTACTTTTCCTTAGTTTAGTGTGTGTGTGTTACTCTTAATTAAAACTTTTAGCTATAGTTTTATTTTTGAGTTTTAAAATAAGATAGTGTAATCAGTGTGTCTGACTGAGTGTGTGTGGTTACACTTTATTGTTCTAGGATGTCTAAAGACACAGTCCCAGGGTCCTGCAGGAAAGAAAGAATAAGTTGATCTTCTGTTTCTGGGAAGCCTAAACCACGTCTGCATCGGCTCCGCTATCATGACCTTCAGAGGGGTGAGCCCACTTCTTAAGTCCGAGGCACTGCTCACCTGAGTCCATTACATCTGACACAGATTTAGAGGATTCCGAGGGTTCCCCTCTTCTGAAGATGTCTCTTTGCAGACATTCTCGAAATCCTCAAACAGAGGGAAATTGGCCAGCCCTCAACCCTTTCAGCATCCCTGAGGTTGCCGACTTTACCCCACGGAGCAGCCAGTTCCAGCAGACCAGCAAGGATCATGTGCTCTATAGACCTTCAGGATGCGACTATCACTTTACCAAATGCATGGCAGTGGTAGATTCTCACCTGCCAGACAGACAATATGTCTGTAGTGTGGTACATCAACAAACAAGCACTCAGATTGTGGCAATGGGCGATTTAAGTCCAATCAAATTTGAGCAGAGCTATCCTCATGCCTCACGAGTGGTCTCTGAAAGACTCTGTTGTGAGAGAGATTTTATCTTTTGCTACTCCCCAAAACAGCAAGTGCAGAGACAGGTGTGGTTCCCTTTCTACATCAATTTCTACTGCATCTGGACCTAGTTCCAGATCTTTTGATCCATCAATGAACCTCACTGCTTGGTTCCTCTAGTTCCAACCTTAGCCAGGCTTCCTCAATTATCTCACTCTGTTCGAGATATTTATAAATCTTCCACTGAAGATTTATTTGACACATATTGGGCTCAAGGAAGAGACATAGATCCTTTCACTGCTTCCATCCAAATAGTCCTTGATTTTCTAGCTGAACTCTTCCATGCAGGTTCATCTCCTTCTACTCTTAAAGTTCAATTGGCAGCTATCTCTAACTTTCATGTGGGTATTTCTGAGTCTGCCTTAATGTCCCACAAGCTTGAAAGGAGTTTTCAGACCTCCTATAAGAAATCCCCTTCTCCTTGGGACCTAAATTTAGTTCTTACTTCTTTGATTCTGAACCTGCAGCCTCCTGTTCATTAAAATTGCTATCATGGAAGACACTCTTTCTGGTAGCTATTACTTCAGCTAGAAGAGTCTCAGAACTTCATGCACTCAGCTTTGTCTATTGTTCCACAAATCTAAATCAAAGCATTGACCTCCCTGTCTTTTTCCAGAATATTCCAATAGGTCTGAACAAAAGTTACACTGGCTAGATGTTCATCGTCAGTTGAGGTACTATTTGGATAGAACAAAACAATTCAGAAAATCTGACCAACTGTTTGTCTCCTATGCAGAAGGCAGAAAGGGACTTTCAGTTTCAAAGGTATCATTATCTAGATGGCTTACATCTCTGATTTCCCTTGTTTATGAGATTAGACACCAAAAGCTGCCTAATAAACCTAAGGCCCATTCTACCAGAGCTTTGGCTACTTCTTTAGCCTTCCAAGACAGGCTGCCTATTGACACCATTCCTCACACTTTCATTTCTCATTATAAGTTGGATTTAGCTTCTAGGCATAGAGCTAACTTTGGTTCCACTGTTCTCAGGAGTCTGTAGATAGACAACTTAACATATAGAAGTTATGTTCTTACCATAACGCTCCATGTTAGTTGTCTTCTTCTCACCTTCTTCTGGCCTGGACAGACCTAGAGGAGTTGTGATTGTGACCTCTTCTACCACCTCTTTCTTAGGCATATGCTGCTTTGCATATTTCCTGAATCAGGATGTAGGTCACCCTTCTTTCTCCCTGTTGTTAGAGGTGGACTCTGTTTAGAGTTATTCTGTTACTATTATAAGCTGGGGATCTGAGGTAAGCATTGTGGGATATGGAACCAACTCTCGAGCTTTTAGAGTGTTAGTCGGAGCCGAGGGTCGGCCCGAACCCATCCAGCAAGAAGAAGGCGAGAAGAAGACAACTAACATGGAACGTTATGGTAAGAACATAACTTCTATTTTCTTCTCAAACCTCCAATCAAAGACCCTCCGCCTCAATGGGATTTAAACTTGGTTCTGGCATCTTTAATTCTTCCCCTTGAACCAGCGGCTTCATGTTCTCTGAAATTGCTTTCTTGGAAGACACTTTTTCTGGTAGCTATAACTTCAGCGAAAAGAGTATCAGAACTCCATGCTCTATGCAGTCGCCCTCCTTACTTAGTTTTTCACAAAGACAGGGTATCTCTCCGGACTAATCCATCCTTTTTACCAAAAATTTCTTCTCAAATTAACCTAAACCAGATTATTGATCTCCCGTTTTTCCTAACTATTCAAATAGGTCAGAGCAAAAGCTGCATTTTTTAGATGTTCATCGCCAACTGAGATATTACTTAGACAGAACTAAACAACTCAGGAAATCTGATCAATTGTTTCTGTCATATGCAGAAGGAAGATTGGGCCTTCCAGTCACTAAAGTATCTTTGTCTAGATGGCTCACGTCTACAATTACTTTCATCTATGAGACCAGATATCAAAAATTACCCTCAAGACCTAGAGCTCATTCAACTAGGGCATTAGCTACATCCATAGCCTTTCAGGACAGGTTGCCAATAGACTCAATTTGTGCAGCAGCCACCTGGGCTTCTCCTCATACATTCATTTCACATTACAAATTGGACATGGTTTCCAGAAGCCGTGTCAATTTTGGTTCCACTGTTCTCAAGAGTCTTTTCCGATAGGCCACCCGGGATAAGGTGCTAGGGACGCGGTCCCATCCAGCAAGAATGAAGGCGAGATTGACAACTTAACATTAAGAAGTTATGTACCTACCATAACGTTCCATGTTAGTTGTCTTCTTCTCGCCTTCTTTCTTGCGTCCCTCCCTCCTTCCCCCAAGCCCGGACAGACCGACCGGAATTATTTTGTGTTTCTTCCTCTGAAAATTGTTACTCCATTCTTGGAGAATGGTATTGCTTGGTATAGCTACCAAACGAGATCTGAGTAGTTACCGCCTAGCATTGTGGGATATAGTGGAGCCTCGAGCCGGTGGAATTAGCTCTCGAGCTTTTAGTATTGGCCGAGTCGGAGCCGAAGAAGGCGAGAAGAAGACAACTAACATGGAACGTTATGGTAGGTACATAACTTCTTATTTTCTCGACTGTAGTTCACTGAGCTTGTTTTATTTAGCACAGTGTGAGTGTAGCATATTTTAAAAGAGATGGCTAAATCCAGAGATGAAGCAGTTAGTGGTGACAATGTATCAAGTTATATTATATGGTGCCAAAGTCAAATTAAACCTGACTTACATTTTGGTTTAACTGTTTTACCACAGGCTAGAAGATAGAACTGCACGTGAAGTGTCCTCTCCTCCTCAGTCCTGAATTATAAGTAAATGAGAGACAAAATACCAAGCATAGAAAAAATGAACCATACAAATTATTGAAAGCCAACATCCTAAAATAGTTCCAAATCCATACACAAGAATAATGGCATCAATTTAATTGTTCTTGGACGGACTCTGTCAGTTCTAATTTGTCAAGTCTGACCGCCTAGATCCACAATTCCTGTTGTTTTCACCATAACATGGAAATTCAGTGCTCAAATAGGCACTGGGAGTGTCTCCTTCTACATGATAGAAGACAGTGAAGCTCCTCCCATCCCCAACCCCCAAGCAGCTTTTGATTTTATTATTAGTAGTAGTAGTATTGCCATTATTTAATGTTTTCTATGTGCCTTTTTCCTAACCAGCAATGGCAAAATGACACCTGAAAATCATTGCTGTGATCAGTGGTACCTTGTAGGTAAAATAATACATGAGAAATAACAAAGCCTTCACAAAAAAAAAAAGTCAACAGGCCAAGTATCCTGCCCCTCAGATGTAGTGAATGCATCCCCACATGTGTGCTGCTTGATTCCCACTCTGATTTCACAGCTTTGGTGACAAGTAAATACTTGCTTTGTAAAAAAAAAAAAAAAAAAAAAAAAATTTAAGGCTGCACAATGCTAGAATTGGAGTAGTAAATCAGTAGGGGCATTGATTGCCTTCACACTGGGCATCTTGCCAGTTCTGGCATTAGTATTTTCTTTGCATATTGTTTAAGGTCGGTGTTCACAATTTCTGTTCTTGTTATTTTGTAGGTTGCAAAATTTTACTTTTTATGTCTTCTATGTTTGTATTGTGCATTTTATCATTTGGATTCAGGCCTAAAACGCAGAAGCTTTATTGTACTCTGTTTTTCTGACTAAAACAAATTTTATTTAATACCCTTAGTTGACTGCACTAGAAGATGTGACTATACATGTACACACACACACACACACACACACACACATGTAGGATTTTGTATGTATGTGATATAATGTGTTGTACTGTAGGTTTAGGGAACAAGCTTCACAATGAATGCCAAAGCCACTGAAAATGAAATGAGTTCCCTAGTCCTCCAATGTTAGTGTTTCATGTGATATCGTGCATCATACAAAGAAACCCTTATGTACTCCTATTTGTTTCTTTCCATGCCTTTTTACCGTAATGCATTCCATTCACTTCACTGGACTTTGCCAACTGCCTAAGGTTCTATCGCAATGAAGTATCTGTCATTTGTATGTGTGTGTGTGTTTTCCTGTACGTTTTGCAGTAGTCTTGAGATTTTTATATCCTTTTTGTAATCATGACCGGCCATGTTTTAAATGTATTTTAATGGTGACAGATGTAATAAAATTGGGATGAAACCAAGTACCGACAACACTGTTTTTGTGGCAACAAATGAGGGAAATAAAAAGAAAAAGAATATTGAGATAGAAGTGAAAAAGTAGAACATGATTACAACTTTAAGTATCTGGTTGGGGTGACTGAAGAGAAGTGTGAATGAAGAGAAACTACAATCAGAGGTATTGCAGCCAAGTGGAACACTGTGTTAGGTTAGTGCATGATAGAAGAATGTTGGAGAAGCTGAAATTTAAGGTGTACAAAACAGTAGTATGACCGTGCTGCTGTATGGCACAGAACTGAAAACATAATAAAATTATCCTAGCATATAATGTAATAGTCATACTTGGCAACTGTCCAGATTTTCACAGGATGCCCAGAGTTTTGCTCTATATTTTTGGTCTGTTCCTCATGAAATTTATGGTCTTCTGGCAAATCACTGAGGACTGAAGTCACTGGATAATGACAGATATTTGAGTTTCAGTCCTTACATCCTTCAGAAAATGCATGCTAATGCTAAACCTGTTATCATAGCAGCTTTCTAAGCTTATAGGAGCAATATTTAAAATACATCCCTATTTTTGGGCCTTTGTCCCCGAATTATTTTTGGCTTTGCCCAGATTTCTTGCTCTGGTTGAGAGGTATGGTAACAAACAGTACCTCCTTGAACAATGAGTATTTAATTCATGGGTGCATGTATTTTTTCGTGTATTTTTTTCATATTATGATTTCTGTACATGGAATGCACATGGTTTATTATTTCTCTTGTATATAGATTGAATATATTATGCAAAACTGCTGTTACTAATTTTTGTCACACAATAGCTGAATATTTATCCTCATGTACATGTTTGTGTGAATGACTTGACGTACCTCCCTGGACTCTATGAAGAGAGACATGATTGAACTCTCAAGAGTATGTGTTCCAGGCAGGTATGACCCTAGCCCTAAGCAGCATCCTACCTTCACCAAGAATGATACCACAGTACCAACAACAAAATAATTGACTTCAACAATTGGCCTAGTTTCTGGTGTCATTCCAACGGGATCCAGTATTTGTCCGCCTGGGATGGCATGGTCAAAAGGCCTCGATACTTTTCCAGAGATGGCACCACTGGGTTTCCGGATCTTGGCTAAGGCTCTCGCCACCCCCATTTGCCTTTTTTAGGCAATGTCCCAAAGACAAACCTTCCAACATAAAAAATTTGTCAAAAAGCAGTTTGAAGGTCATGCTGCTTAATGCTAGGAGCCTAAACCTGAAAATGGACTCACTGGAAGCCCTCCTTACACTGGAAGATGCTGGTGTCTGTGCGGTCATGGAAACTTGGTTCAGGGGTGCAGAGAACACCCCTGCCTTACCAGGCTATACTTCATTCCAACCCCAAAATGAGGTCGGGAAGACTAAGGGTGATGGAGTCTCTCTCTTCATTAAGGACAAGCACTCCTAAAGACTGGTTTGCCAGCATGATGCACTGGAACTATTCCAGGTACAACTGACAGTTGGCAGGACACCCATCCAAGATATAGCTAACTATAGACGCCCCTCCATGACTCAGGACACCCACTCCTCTTATCTGGATCTACTAGACTCCATCAAGGTACCACCTAATACCCTGATCCTTGGTGACTTCAACTACCCCACCATATACTGGGTGAACTATTCTTGCAGTAATGCACTGTCCCAATGATTCCTTGACTTCATCAATTCTAACACAGTAGAACAACATCTCTCATCCTCCACAAGGGGAGATAACATTCTGGACTTGGTTCTCTCCAACATGGGTGACCACTGCACCACTCCCATAGTATGTCCTTCCCTGGTTAGATCAGATCATTGGACTGTCTCATTCGAAGTTACTATCCCACCCAACCCCCCCAGCTAAAATCAAGGAAAGCTCACTACAACCTCCTAAGGGAGGGTATCTGTAGCTTCACCCCCTCCCCCCCGAGGATGCAGACAGCTATGCTGAACAGTACACCAATGCAGTTTACAAGCACCTGTACAACTGCATGGGCTCAGCCATACCCAACAGAACTAAAACCTGCTCCTCAAGGAAACACAAACCTGTTTGGTGGACATCCTCTATCAACAGGCTTTACAACAAAAGGAAGAAACTTGTCCAAGGGTAAAAGGGAACAAATTCCAAATTGGAAAAATTCCCTCTGTAGCCTCAACAAGCAAATTAGATCACTAGTGAAAACCTCCAAGGCCAATTATGAATAGAAACTAGTCTCCATAACAAAGGGAAACTGTAAAGTCGTCTTTAGTTACATCAGGAACCTCCATGGCAAGGCCCAGGTTTGTTCTGAATTAGTACTTAACAGTATCACTTACACTGATCCTGTTGACTTAGCCAACCTGCTAGCAGGTTCAGTGCAAACTTCACCCCCCATGTCCTCCTCAAAGGCCCTTTCACCATCCCCGATACTTGTCCCGCACCTCACATCTCCATAGATCAATTGTTACAGGCCCTATCCAAAGCAAAAAACACAGTTTCCATGAGACCTGATAGTATCCCAGGATGTATTCAGCACTATCTCCAGCAAGAACTAGCTTTGCCATTGAGCACCCTATTCAACCACAGCTTAAGTACTAGCTTCATTCCAGCAGAGTGGACAACCGCCATTGTCATCCCTTTGCACAAAGGTGGTGCCACTACTGACCCTGGAAACTATCGTCCCATTAGCTTGAGAAGTCTGATCTGTAAAGCCATGGAGCATATTATTATGGAGCTCATAAACAAGGACATAGGCAATCTCAAAACACTTGACCCCCACCCAGTTTGGATTCATCAAGGGTAGATCTTGCCTGTTGAACCTGGTTGATTCTTTTAGACTGTCACTAAGCCCCTGGATGAGGGAAAGTCAGTATATACAGCTTACCTTGACTTGGCCAAGGCCTTTGACACAGTACCCCACTCGGGCATCATGGAAAAGAAACACAACTTGGTGTGAATCCTTATCTCATCAGGTGGGTGGCTAACTGGCTCACCGACAGGATGCTCAAAGTCAAAATAGGCACCTCCACCTCCAATAGCAGATCTGTCACTAGTGGAGTTCCCAAGGGATCTGTCCTGGGACTCCTACTATTTGGCATCTATTTCTCGGAGGTACAGGCAAAGACAGAAGGCCTGTGGCTGACCAAGTCTGCCAATGGCTGTAAGTTGGGTGCTGTCATTGACTTCACAGATAATGTTAGCATATTGCAAGAGGGTCTCACAGCAACTAATGACTGGTGCCAAAGTCATGGCCTCAAGCTAAATGCAAAAAAATGTATCATCATACCATTCAGCAAAAACATGACCCCTGCTGATTACCACATAAACGGCAACCCCCTAAGCACAAAACCTGTGGTGAGAGACCTGGGCATTCAGGTTGATAACCTCACATTTGACCATCATGTAGCAGCAGTGGTCAGAAATGCATTTTACTTGGTTCATCTCATAAGTAAAAGGATTACATCCAGAAAAAAGGAGGTTATTACCTCTCTATACTCCTCCCTCATTATACCAATAATTGAGTATAACTCCCCGTTTGGGATGTACCTCTCCAAACATCTGCACCAACTGGAAAGGCTACTGAAATACCTCACGAAGAGCATCCATGGCTTCCAACACCTGGCCCATGCAGACAGGCTCAAATCCCTATCATTCTACTCGATATTGTACAGATTGCTCAGGGGTGATTTGTGTCTCACCTACAAGGCAATCTCAGACCCTGCCCTGCTAGACATGCTCCATATCCATGTATAACTCCTCATGCACTACCTGCTCAAAAGCCTAAACCTAATATGTGACATTAACAAAACTTGCTGTACAGACAGATTTGTCTCCCAGATGCTGCCCTGTCTTTGGAATAGACTTCCCATACATTCAAACAGAGCACCTCGCTGACCCTTTTCAAGCACAACCTTGATGAGTGGATGGGAAGCCACAAGTTTGTCCCAGGGGTTCCACCTGTGTCCCTCACTGACAGTGGCGAGAGGTGCTAATTGAGGCTTCTTTTTGGGGATAAACTCTTGGCTAGGCTTGTAAGGGCCCCAGGGCCATTAGCCTAGTAACCTGCTATGATCCTATGAACAAGACAACTCTTTATGTCCACTGTAACTTGACTATATATTGACTCATCTTATATTGTCACCTATTTCTCTCTCTACCTATGTCATGACTGAAAGGGATCAGTAGACAATCCTACCTGCATAATAAACAAATTTAAATTAAATAAATACATAACATAAAAACCTAAATAATGAAGGCAAAGCAGATGAAGCTTGAGATGATGGAGATGAAGTGCTAGTTGCAAAGAAGCTCAAAAAGAAAAGATTATGGTGGTTCAGGCACATGGGCAAAAACTGAGAAGACATTTAGGTGAACATGATTTGGGAAAACATGAAGAGGCCAAGAGATGTATTCATTGCACCTGAAAAGACATGCTACATTCAGGCATGACTGTTGTTGAAGGTAAGAGAGGGACAATGAATAGAAAGAAGATTTGACAGTTACTATGACAGCTTGTCCCTTTGTAAATGGAAATTGAGATAAAGGCATTGATGGTGATGATGATGTATATGGTAGGAGTTTATTGGATTCTTGTTTAGTTTTATATTTTAGTTAATTTTATCTACTCTGAAAAGATGGAATCGGGTCTATTTTGGTGGTAATGCCTTTCCTTGATTGCTTATTTATGGTAAGTGTTTTATTCTGTTCTGTATTCTTTTTATGTAAGTATTTATTTCTAGTAAGATCAGATTTCATATTAAGGCAATTAATTTAGGTGAACGATGATATTTTTTAAGGTTGTGTGTGTGAGTTCAGTGAGTGAAGTTAATTTTTACATTGAAGTGAATGAGAAATGCAGTCCATGTTTGAAATCATATTTCATTTATTTTACTTTTTAATTAAACCTATTGCAAGTTTATCCTGTCTAGGGTGTTTTAAGAGTATTTTGTATTTGTGTTGTGTGTGTGTTTGTCTGTGTCTAAGTGTAGTGTAGTGTATATGCAATTTTCAAATAAATATCTCTGCAACCAGCTTGGTAGATACAGGATTCCTGAGACAAAGTAGCAGTTGTCTCATGTTCACCGACAACCATTTAATCCTTAAAGAAACAAGCACAGTATGTGAGAGAAGCGCATACACAATTTCACTGCAGGAAAAAATCCTGCATACAAACAAGGTTCACATGAGCACACACAATCACACATGTAGACCAACTTATGTTGAGGCACTAAAAAGCAGTTTTCCCAAATCTCAAAGATCACCTAAGCCTATAAAAGGTTATGCCTATCCTCAGCAATCTCAAAAGCACTCACCAAAAGCAATAAAAAACACCATACACCATACACATGCATACACCCAGTGGAGCACCAAGGGGAAAGCCCATAAGACAAGTAAACACACTACCCAGGACTCTCGTCATTGGGACTGCATGTATGACACACAGGTGCCCCACTCACCCGATTGAACAAGAAGAAGATGACAAGTATTTAAGCACACCCCAAAAGTTTGGTATGTCCCTGTTGCAGTCCATTGGATGTTAATGACCAGAGACTAATTTCGTGGACTATATGAAGACGGACATTGTTGATCTCTCTGAATGTGTGTCTCAGGCAGGTATGTGCCTGCACTGAGCATCAATTTACCTTCACCAAGGATGATGCCACAGTATGAACAAAATATGATTGACTCTGATAATTTGCTTAGTTTCTGGTCTCTTTCCGGGGGAATCCCTGTGCTTCCAAATATTGGCAAAAACTTTACACCTCCACCCCCACCCCCCTTGGAACCTTTTTTTAGAAAGTGCCAAATTGACAAACCTACATACATAGCAAATAAAACCCAAAGAAATCTGAAGTTGTTACTCAATGCTAGGAGCCTAAACAAGAAACTCCACACCCTACAAGATCTTCTCAATCTGGACAATATAAACATCTGTGTCATTACCAAGACATGGCTAAATCCACAGAAAGTACTCTGTCAGTGCAGGGCTTCAGTGTCTTTCATATATTTAGACCATCAACTGCACAGACATGGAAAAAAGGTGTTGGAGACTCAATCTATATTGGCAACAAGCATAACTCTAGATTGGTTAAACAGAGTGATGCCCTGGAATTTATTCAGGTGCAAAACACCATAGACAAAAGCCCATACTGTATCCTAGCAAGCTATAAGTCATCCTCTTATGTCTCTAGATTCCTACAACTTGTACCTACACCTTCTGGAGACACTCACCATTAAACCAGACAAACCCTATTCACGGGAGACTTTAACTATCCCTCTATAGACTTTATTAACACAAATATCCTTGAACACAGGTAGTATGCATACCCAGCAAAGGTTCAAACTTACTGTATCTGGTACTCACCAGTACGGGAGAGTGCTGCACATGAACCCGCCCCTCCACTCCCACCCCCATTGTGTCACATCCTCACTGGCGAGGTCAGACCACATATATTGGTATCATATCTAAATAAAATTGTAGAATCTTTTTTATAATACCCATTGCTCCTACCAGTACTGGAACTGTCTGAGTATCTTTCTTCCACATTACTCTTGTTTCTGCCTGCAAATCTTGATAATTGTCAATTTTCTTCTCATTCTTGATGGTTCGTCGGCGATCCCTCGGCTCCCGACCACTCTTTTTTAGCTCGAGAACTCCCTTTACCAGCTTGGTAAGTAATTCAGTCTCTGACAGGCGGGTACACTTCTTGCCCTGTACTTTTTAGCCCCTCCTCACCTGCAGGACTCCTGTGTATTTGTCACTCCAGGAGAGGAGTTGATTCTCAGGGGTCTTTCGGAGCCTCTCTCTCCCAAGTCGGCCCCACAAAAAATCAACTAAATCTGCCAGAGGTCGAGGTCTCCCCTCTGAGCTCATATACGCCGCGCCCTCGCGCCTTCTATCGAACGGAGCCATCGGAGCCGATCATGCTCCGTCAGCAGCAGCATCTGGTTGGTCCACCACCCGTTACAGTTCCCACTCTTATCTCCTCTTCCTTAGAGAGGGATTCGTGGTCGGGCTTCCATGGGTGGGTGTGGACCCTTGTTGTCTGACGCTCTTCCCCTTTGGTTGGGCCCTTGTGAGAGCTCGGCTCCGACATTTCTTTTTGGCCCCCCTGTTTTCTAGCTCTTGGAGGGGGCCTCTCGGACTGCCTGAGGGGAGCATTCGAGGTGATGAAGTCTCCGCCTGACCCCCCCATGCAGGTTATTGCACGCGAAGCGTGGACAGCCCTGACACAAACAATTCCTTACCAAGGGTGTGCCCGCTGATGCCATGGTGGCAGGCTGCCACCAAAAAGGAACTTACTCAGATCCTTCCGTGCCCGCCCATCCATGGATAGATGGCAGCAGGCGGATTTTTTCACCTCGACCTTTGCTGTATGCTCGCTGAATTGATGGAGTACAGTAGAGCCACAGGTGTGGTGGCTCTAGACGCCAAGCCCCTGGATGAGCTATGTGATTTTTTGGATCCCTTTAAGGCGTCCTTCACAAGATGTGTCGGAAATCCCAAGGAGTCACGCCGATTCCTTTTGGTCAAAAAAGACGGGAGACTGGAGACCAATATGAGACGCCAAGGATTCCAGGTGTTTCCGTATCTCGACGACTGGCTCCTGTCCCCCCCCCCTTGTGAGAAGCGCTCAGACTAACAGAACTAAACAATTTAGAAAATCTGATCAACTTTACAACTTAAGAAGAGTTATGTACCTACCATAACGCTCCATGTTTTTTATGACTTTCTGTCGTTCTGTATGCAAGACGCTGTAGTCCATACCTCTCAGCCTGGAAACATCAAAGATCTGGAGAAAGACCCATGAAAAATAGGTACAACTGGTTGAAAATAAGGACACTGATTAATATAAAATGTGCGTCCATAATTAACATAAAATTTGTGTACATAATTATGTAACCCCTCCCACCCTAGTGGGATTGTGGGATACCAACATGCAAACAAATTGAAGAACAGGCAAAACAAGAGAAGTACCACAAACATTCTGCCCATAAACACACGTGCACACTTTAGATATATACAGCAAAATATGCATATACATATATAAATATACACATGCACTCATCAGCACGTGTATTTGTATTGTTCAAATGTGAACTTTTCACCTCTGGCTTAGGTCACAGCTGAAAATGGTCCATCCCATCCGGTTTATAAAGACTAAATAAACTGCCTCCCTGCTCCTATAGCACTACTCCACAACTCCCACACACAGATTCCTTGCCAGCATGTGTAGGAGATGCAAGTGTTGATGCCAGCTCATATCCATATTTTTGAAATTGTGCCCCCTCAATATCTCTCCACAGTTGAAATGTATTATCTCTGCACAAGTGTTATTCTACACACTCTGAAGACATAATCATCAGTGTTGCCTGATCCAATTGAAATACAGACAATGACTTCCAATAACAGAGTATACTACAGTTTGAACAGATCCACACTGAGTATTACGTATTGTCAATACGCATAAATTCAGTTAGCAGAGAAAGCACCATCATTTACAAATAATGACATACCATTCACAATTCCCAAACATCAGCTTAGGTTTGTTTATCTAAAAGACCTATATACTAGTTAACTTGCTAACACCTTATCAAGTCCACTGCTGTCCTCATGACACTGTCACTTGCCTCTGTCCCAAAGACTGTTCCAGTAGCACTTCATAAGTTAACTATACTCCTACTTTTTGATAAACACAGATGGAAAAGCTTTTCATAAACCTGGAAGCTGTAAAGACGAAAGCACTGCTAACTTAGCAAATTGACATATGCAAGGTATGTTTAAGACACAACAGGGCTTGTATAAGTTTTGAAGATTGTCAAGGACCTCTCTGGCTTGAGTTTTTATTCATGAGAAAGCTTCACAATACAGAAACATGTATGTTTATGAAAGCACAATATAAAAAATAAAAATGTAGCCCTGTCAGATCCGATCAATTAAAAATGTTCAAACTACTAATTTAAAAAAATGACCCTTCCTCCACCCCCCATCCACCACTTTGAAGGGAGAATGAGCAAAAGGTAGTCTCTTCTACTAAATGAAAGGTTCAAGGAACTCAACACTAGAAGAAAGACAGCACCAAAAACTGTTCCCAGAACAAACCACGATCCACGAATATGTCACAAAGAACTTCATCTGATGAAATCTACATTGGGTAGATGAAAGCGCTCAACCTTCGTTTTGTATTTCAATAAAAGAAGTTCTTTGTGACATATTCGTGGATCGTGGTTTGTTCTGGGAACAGTTTTTGGTGCTGTCTTTCTTCTAAATGAAAGGTTGTCCAATTGCCAAAATATGGCTTGAGGATTGAAATAATTTTTATAAAATGGTATTTTGCTAATTTTCTAGCCAACACTATTTTGATGTAACCACATTCAAGATTACAATGAATACTAGCATTTAGGAATAATGGATTATAAAGGGCAGGTTTCCTTTAGGCAAATCAGAAAAGCACCAATGTGTAGTGTAAACACTGTGTGCACACACCTACAAGCAAAACATCTAAACTGCAAAAATATGGACAAATATCAAGGAAATTACAAGTTAAATCACTCATCAGGACTATTTATTTATATATTTATTTAACATTTGTAAGACATGTAAGTAGGTGCGTGCATGAATGGGTGTGCCTTCTTTGAAGGTTGGGCGTCTGGCTGGCGCCTTAACTAGGAAAAGTCAAAAGACATTAGTATACTGGGAAAGCTTGACTGGGACAAAGCCCATTTTCAGCAGAGGCCCAGGAAGAAATGCTCCAAATATATGTCTTTGGAAAGTGGGAGGAAACCGGAGCATTGGGAGAAAACCCACGCAAACACAGGGAGGAGACTCTGTGCAGAAGGCATCCCAGTTGACAGCTGAACTGGAGAACCTCTTGCTAGAATCTGAACTTCTCAAGTATTTGTTAAATGTCAAGCAGGACAGCATAGGACAACAAAACTAAACACTATGAAATCCACATTTTTAATGACTGTATTCGTTAAAGAAGTAGCAAAGAAGGGGAAGTAGAATCGAACATTTCAAAGCACCGTGACCGTACGCATCTAAACTGCTCTTCCTACAAACAAAAACTGCATACCTGCAGGAAGATGTCGTAATAGTTTGAGGCAATTTGTATTACAATGCACTACCATCTTCTCAAAATGTTTGAAATGAAACTTGCAAAAACAAATGTCATGGATTTCAGAGTATATCTGGCAAATGAAATATTTTTTCTCTTCAAACTCTGAAAATCCAGTTCGTCTTTTCTCCACCTTTCAGACTTTCTAAGACCGTGTCTCAGTTCACAGTCCAGTCAGTTTGTAGACTGAAGGAAAATTTCCTAAAACATTATGTTGTTTATGTGCCTCTGTTTGTTTCTTGCTGGCAGTAGCTGAAAACATTCATCTAACCAGATTACCGAAAACTAAGAATAACCGACCAAGTTTGTCTGTTCTTAAGCACCTTTAAGCTGCTCAACTTATCTGCCTGCTGGGAGCACTGACACCAGGTCACAGTTTACTGCACAGCAGAAAAACACAAACACTAATATAGCAACATGATAATATAAGGTAGCAGGAACAACCACGACCGGAGTAAACTTCCAACATTCACATTAACTTTGAAGAAAAAAATTCCAGCTTTCACACTAACAAATCGCCTTTATTCGTGCACATATAGGTTAGCGCTTTCACATTCCACTTCTTCAGACCAACAACTCGTATGTGCATAAATAAGGACTATTTGTTACTGTGAAAGCTGGAATATTTTTTCTTCAAAGTTAATGTGAATGTTGGAAGTTTACTCGAGTTGTAATTGTTCCTTATATTATCGTGTTGCTTCATTATTTGTCATTTTGATAGCGGAACATTTACTCAGTGGGTGGCATTGTTGTTCATTTTTTTTCTCACAAACACCAATATATTTTCAAGTTGCCCATTAGACCCACTAACAAATGGATCCATCCAAGACAAAAAAGTTACAATCTACAAAGTGAAGGTGTATGCAAAGTAAACAAATAATAAAGTGCAAACTACATCCGCAATTAAGCATTCAAAAACAGCAGATTCTGCAAAGAGAAACTATTAACTGATTGGCACAGAAATACTGTGCACTGTACAAAACTCTTGCAAAATATCATACAGTGGGACTGCAAATTCCTAAGGATGAGGCACGTGTCATCATACTGCCTCTAAAAATCTTCCATTTTCTCGAGTCAGATAACACCCACCTGCTCTGTAGTGTAAATCAGTGACCCTTGTGAACTACCATCCACAGCTCCCAGTCCTACAGGAAGTCAGAAACTGTCTCACGAAGCTGAAGTCATCATGCTCCTGCTCGTTGATAACTTTGCTGGTGATGCATGACGATATCAGCCATAACTTAAAATTGTAAATAAATTAAAAAATTGTGAATTGAAAGGGCCACTTGGGAATTCGTGTCACGGCATTATTTTGCCTTAACAACTTGTAAACGCCGATGAATTCAGTACGGTTGAGAGGTATGCTGTAGTCACTGGGTGTTGCGATTTCAATGATCAATGCTACTTCTGTCTTTTCATGGACCACTATATCTGGTTTTCTTGCATCTATCTTTTGAACTGTTGGTAACAGGTAAACCCATGTGATGTAGACCATCATTTTCTATGATGATTTGTGGCTCATGTTTCCAGTGTTTTGCAGATATTTCAGTATTGTAATGTTTGCACAATCCCCAGTGCAACAGTCTTGCCACATTATTATGCCTTTCAGTATATAGTCCTTATGCAATTAGCATATCACAGCCAGCAACAAGGTGTACGACTGATTCAAATTCTGTTTTATAAAACCTACATTTGTCTGTTTCTTCCACATGTTCAATGGACTTTGTAAACCAACGTGTATGTAGCCCACTGTCTTGGGCTGCCAATATTAACCTTTCATATTTTGGTTTGAATTCGCCTCTCCTTAACCATTCCTGCATCCGATCCTGATCAACATATGAGGTTCTTCCAGGAGTTTTCTATAATTGCAGCTATATTTATACATTTTCTACATTTCTTGCCTTCTCATCTTATCCTTCACCTTATATTCTTTCTTTTGTTTTTTGTCACATTCAATTACTGCCTGATTTTTATCTACTTTCGGTTTGATTTCCATTCCCGCTTGACGCCGATATGCTTCTGCTAGACTGAAGGGAAGTAATCTTAGATTTATTCTCATATTTCAAAACTTTCACTACGTTTGGGTCTTGTTAGGTCAGCAGATATGTATGCAGTCTCATGATTGCAGATCTATACATGTAATCAATTTCAAGGAGGCCCATACCTCCTTCAGAACAGGGAATATATAATCTTGGTATGCACTGATTTTTATAAATCATTTGATGAGCATGAAGCATCCTCCTTGTTTTCCTGTCTAATCTGTCCAACACATTTTGGGACCAGTCAGTCACTCCAAAACTGTAAGTTAGAACAGGAAGAGCACATTCGTTTATACCTGGAATTTTGTTCCTAGACGTCAACGCTGTTTTCAGGATTAATTTAAGTCTTCTAAAATATTCCTTACAAAGTTTCTTTGCATTTGTTCATGTTTTATTGTTGATCCTTCATCAGTTCATAAATATTTATACAATCCCTCTTGCTCAATTTCGTTTATATCGCATTCTTGTCCCAAACTGATGTTTTTTTGGTGCTGCTGCTTTCCTGCTTTAAAGGTTGCTTTAGCACATTTATCAAGACCAAATGACATTCTTTTATCGTCTGAAAAAGTTTTGATTACTTGCAGTTTCATAGTTTCATAGTATAGTACTAGGCTATCTGCCCTGGGGCATTTGTAAGCCTAGCCATAGTGATGTGGCTTTTGCCACCCCATGAAAGTGTACAAAAATGTACAGAATAAATTTAGAATACTGTGCCTCTGTCTAGTAGTGACACAATGAAGGTCCCCTTATATAATAGAATTAGTTTACTGTGCCCCTGTCTAGCAGTGACACAGATGTGACCCCTGGGGTAAACTTACGATCTCCCATCCACTCATCAAGATTTCTCATGAAGAAAGTCAGTGAGGGGCTCTGCCTAATACGAACTGGGATCTTGTTCCAAAGCATGGGAAGCCTCTGGGTTATGAATCTATCCCGCCAGCATGTCCTATTCATACTTGTGCCGAGGTTTAAGTCTTTAGCTCTCGTGGTCCTGATGGATTTGGATTTTTTGAGGTGGAGCATGTCCATCAGATCCCGATTGGACATAGCCTTGTACGTCAGGCAGAGATCACCTCTGAGCAGGCGGTATGCTACTGAATAGAGCTGAAGTTTCTTTAGTCTGGCAGAATAAGACATATGTTGGAGACCCTTGATCCTCTTGGTGAGGTACTTTTGTGGTCTCTCCAGCTGTTGCAAATGCCGGGTGAGGTACATACCAAATGGGGCATTGTACTCAATCATGGGTCTGATGAGGGAGGAATATAGGGGTACAATGAAATCCTTGGATCTGGATGTGAATCCCTTCATGATGAGGTGTGCAAGGTAGAATGTTTTTCTAACCACTTTGGCAACATGGGTGTCGAATGAGAGGTCGCTGTCGACTTGGGTCCCTAGGTCTCTGATTACTTTTTCCGTACTCAGTGGGCTGCTGTCTATGTGATAATTTGTGGGTACTTTGTTTTTCCCAAAGGGATGACTATACATTTTTGGCATTTAGTTTAAGGCGTGACTCCGGCACCAGTTGTCCGTTTCTGTGAGGCCTTTTTGTAGGATGTGTGTGTCTGCTGGTGTATCAACTATGGCGCCTAGTTTGCAGTCATCTGCGAACTTTGTCAGCCACAGCCCTCCCATGTTTGCTTTAACATCTGAGAAATAAATGCCGAACAAGAGGGGTCCCAGGACAGATCCCTGTGGGACACCACTTGTGACTGGCTTTGAGTCTGACATTGCTCCAGCAATTTTAACTTTATGGGTTCTGTCCTTTAGCCAGTTTGCAACCCATCTAGTGACATAAGGGTTTACTTTTAAGCTGTTGAGCTTATCTATGATGCCTGAGTGGGGTATTGTGTCGAAGGCCTTAGCCAAGTCCAGGTATGTTGTATGGACTGCTTTGCCCTCATCAATGGCTCTAGTGACTGTTTCGAAAAAGTCAACCAGGTTTAAAAGGCAGGATCTGCCCTTTACAAAGCCGAACTGGGTGGGGTCAAGTGTCTGTAGGTCACCTATGTCTCTGTTTATGAGTTCCATAATGATTCTTTCCATAGCTTTGCAGACCAGGCTGGTTAAGCTTATGGGATGGTACTTTCCAGGGTCTGTAGAGGCACCCCCCCTTGTGGAGTGGGACCACTGTTGCTGTACGCCAGTGTTCAGGTACATATCCCGAAGTAAGGCTAAGGTTAAATAGCATTTTTATGTGTGGGTTTAGCTCCTCTTGGAGTTCACGTAACACGCAACCCAGGATACCGTCAGGTCCCATTGATGCTGTGTTTTTTGCTTTGTTTAGGGCGGTTCTCACTTGGACATCTGAGATGACAGGGAGATTACATTCAGCTGGGATAAGTATTTCTTCTTTTGGGGTGAAGGAGGGAGAAATTTGCACTGAACCTGTCAGCCAGAATGTTGGCAATATCTGTGGGTTCAGTGTATTTTTGTTGTTGTGAACCAACTCTGAGCATATCTGAGGGTTTCCGCCCAGGTTTCTAACATAGCTGAAGAAGGCTTTGTGGTTATCTTTAGTGTCCTTAGCGATTTTTCTCTCAAAGTTGGCCTTGGATGTTTTTATGAGAGAACGAAGTTTTCTGCTAATGTTGATCAGAGATGTCTTCCCTTCATGGGATTTTGCTCTGACGTGCAGTAGCTTCCTTCTTTTGTTATACAATTTGTTTATGGCTGAGGTCCACCAGACAGGATGCTTACATTTGGTGGAGAGGGACTTGGATTTGTTTGGGATTGCATGATCCATGCATTCTTGGAGATGTCCATAGAAAGCATTTGTGAAGGATTTGGCATTGTGGGATGTGGTATCCACTGGCACAGTGGGCTTAAAGGATACCATCTCAGTCTTAAGAAGAGTGAAGTCTGCTTTTGAGAAGTTTTTCACTGTGGTCTTTTGTGCTGGGGTGGAGGTGGGATATGTATATCCAGGGTGATTAGTTTGTGGTCAGATCTCACTAGTGAGGGGTATACTTCGGTGTGGAGCATTTTGTCCCCATGTTTGTGATGATCAGGTCTAGTATATTATCTCCCTAGTGGGAGAGGTGACTAATTGTTCCAGTGCATTTGAATTTATGAATTCCAGGAACCTTTGGGCTAGGGTATTAGGGCTAGAATAATGTACCCAATCTATGTTTGGGTAGTTGAAGTCTCCCAGTATGATGGTATTTTGTGATACATTCATATCCTCCAATGTCTTCAGGAAGGCTTAGTGGGGTTCTTGAGATTGGGAGGGTGGTCTGTAATATGCTACCAGTTGTATAGCAGTTTTGCCTATGGTTAGTTGCACCTGTATGGTCTCTGATGCTTCATGTGTTGCTACTAACCTGGAGGTGTGGGTGTCCTTGATGAATATGGACACTCCCCTCCCTTGTGGTTCGGCCCGGGTTTTGGGGCGAAAAGCATGATCTGAGGTATAGCCTGGTAGCTGGGGTGCTCTCAGGAGCCTTGAACCAAGTTTCAGTTACTGCACAGACGTCGATGTTCTCCATGCTGAGGAGTGCATCAAGTGCCTGCATCTTGAGATTTAGACTTCTGGCATTGAGCAGCATTACCCTTAGTTTTTCCATTTTGTTTTCTAAGGAGGTGGGTTTGTCTTTTGAGCCTTGCCTAAAAAAGGCACTATGGGGGTGGCAAGAGCCTTAGCCAATATCCGGAAGCCCAGTGGTGACAGGTGTAAGCCATCCCTTGTGAAGCAGCGTGGCTTGTCCAACATGTCATCCCAGGCAGACAGACATTGGATCCCCTTAGAATGACACCAGTACTTGAGCCAATTGTTAAAGCTGATCATCTTGTCTTTGTATTGTGGTATCATTCTTGGTGAGGGCAAGATGCTGCTCAGGGTCAGGGTCATACCAGCCTGGGCTACATAATCGGAGAGCTCCTCTATGTCTCTTTTCATGTAGTCCAGGGAGGTACGTCTCAGGTCATTCACACCAGCATGGACAATGACGGAGTCATATTTGTACTTGCTTTGGAGTGACTTGAGTGCATGTGTTATGTGGCGGATCCTAGCTCCCGATAGACAGCTCACAGTCACCTTCTCCTTGTTCAGCCTGGTCAGCGGGACATCAGTGTGTCTGACTATAGAGTCACCTATTACTAGTGTATCAGGCAAGGTGTTTGGCCTTAAGGGCTGTGATTGGTTGACACACTGATTTATTGAAGTATGTGTTGCATGTGTTTTGTTTTGAGGTGGTGGATTTTTGGATGTCTGCTTTGGGAGCCTCTGTTGTTTTGGTAGGTTTTTTATTGGAGCCTCCGAGTATGTCTTTGTGTTTTTATGTGTTTGGTTTGCAGTTGTGGTAGGTCTATGTGGGACTGGGATTGTTGTGTGTGTGGTTGCCATCTCCTCCTGTCTGGTCATGCCAGACCTGAGTTGAGAGAGTTCAGCCTCCAGTTTGGCTATATAGTTGCATCTCTCACATGTATTTGTGTTTGTTGGGAGGAGGAGAGGGTTGTCTGTGTACATGAGACAATTGTAGCATTGTCTCAAGATACCCAGATTGACCAGCTGAACTGGAGACAACGCCAGTAATCTACCACTCGACATGCTAGAACAGTATAAGGGAGTGCTGTACCTTTAAGGGAAGTGGATATTCACAGGGGTGGTAAGTAGATGTAGTGCTTTACTTAATGCAGAGTGCTTACTTAGTAGAGAAGTATTGAGAACAAGTGCTAGGCTTATAATATAGAGAGTAGTCTGGTTATACTAAGAGTAGAACTTCCTTAAGGGAAAATTTGAAGAGCAGACTTGGCGGAGCCAGAAAAAGTTTAACCGGTGCTATGCGTGCAACCGCGGATTTTAAACAGTGAACTATAAAAGAGCTAGAAATGGTCCAAAACAACCAATTACTACAGCTTCTTGTGCTGAGGTCACTTCCTACAGGGACAGGTAGGCTGCTCAAGGCTCCCCACTCCCACTGGTGAGCAAAGAAACTTCCTTCTATCCAAGTAAGGTAATGGACAACACAGGAACTACACCACAGCCCAGAATACAGCAATGCCTGTAAACTGGTCTAAACTAGTTGAGGAGAGGCGGGAAAACAAGGATTATTTTTTGTTTTTTTTTTTGGTAGAAACACACAGAAAATGCAGAAACAGTGATAAATTAGTTACACAGGCTAGCACACTTTAGTGGGCAGCCTCCACAGTTAAATTAAACAAACAAACTTTCGATCAAATTCGACTAAAATGTAACTTTAAGTGCAGATTTTAAAATAATGCAGCAAACAGTTAAAAACAGTTCAAGCTAGTTCAGGGTAAGCTACAGAAGCTATTCCAAGTGAAAAAAAGCAAAGATACTTAAATCCAGAAAGTAGTCGCTTTTCTGAGTTCCCTGCTGCTAAGACCACTCTGCAGAACCACGAGGAGCTTGTCTGAGCAGTATAGCCAGAAAAAACGCCCAGAGGCGGATTTTAAACAGTGAACTACAAAAGAGCTAGAAATGGTCCAAAACAACCAATTACTACAGCTTCTTGTGCTGAGGTCACTTCCTACAGGGACAGGTAGGCTGCTCAAGACTCCCACTCCCACTGGTGAGCAAAGAAACTTCCTTCTATCCAAGTAAGGTAATGGACAACACAGGAACTACACCACAGCCTAGAATACAGCAATGCCTGTAAACTGGTCTAAACTAGTCGAGGAGAGGCGGGAAAACAAGGATTTTTTTTTGTGTTTTGTTTTTTTTTGGTAGAAACACACAGAAAATGCAGAAACAGTGATAAATTAGTTACACAGGCTAGCACACTTTAGTGGGCAGCCTCCACAGTTAAATTAAACAAACAAACAAACTTTCGATCAAATTCGACTAAAATGTAACTTTAAGTGCAGATTTTAAAATAATGCAGCAAACAGTTAAAAAACAGTTCAAGCTAGTTCAGGGTAAGCTACAGAAGCTATTCCAAGTGAAAAAAAGCAAAGATACTTAAATCCAGAAAGTAGACGCTTTTCTGAGTTCCCTGCTGCTAGGACCACTCTGCAGAACCACGAGGAGCTTGTCTGAGCAGTATAGCCAGAAAAAAATGCCCAGAGGCGGATTTTAAACAGTGAACTACATAAGAGCTAGAAATGGTCCAAAACAACCAATTACTACAGCTTCTTGTGCTGAGGTCACTTCCTACAGGGACAGGTAGGCTGCTCAAGGCTCCGCACTCCCACTGGTGAGCAAAGAAACTTCCTTCTATCCAAGTAAGGTAATGGACAACACAGGAACTACACCACAGCCCAGAATACAGCAATGCCTGTAAACTGGTCTAAACTAGTCGAGGAGAGGCGGGAAAACAAGGATTATTTTTTTTTTTTGGTAGAAACACACAGAAAATGCAGAAACAGTAATAAATTAGTTACAAAGGCTAGCACACTTTAGTGGGCAGCCTCCACAGTTAAATTAAACAAACAAACAAACTTTCGATCAAATTCGACTAAAATGTACCTTTAAGGGCAGATTTTAAAATAATGCAGCAAACAGTTGAAAAACAGTTCAAGCTAGTTCAGGGTAAGCTACAGAAGCTATTCCAAGTGAAAAAAAAAGCAAAGATACTTAAATCCAGAAAGTAGTCACTTTTCTGAGTTCCCTGCTGCTAGGACCACTCTGCAGAACCACGAGGAGCTTGTCTGAGCAGTATAGCAGAAAAAATGCCCAGAGGTGGATTTTAAACAGTGAACTACAAAAGTTGTGCTTTCAGTTCCCCATCTGATGAGCTATACAGTTTTAAATCATCGACAAAGAGAATATGAGAAGTCTTTATAATTGGTTGCTTTCTGGGAGGCAGCTTATAGCCATGACCTCCTAATCTGTTAAGCAAGACAGCTTAATGGGTTGAGGGCAAGGCAAAAGAGCAATGGTGACAGAATGCCACCCTGGAATATCCCCCTTTGGATTTTTATAGCTGGAAAAATAATTTGTCCTTTATCATAGCTTAACTGCAAAGTGGTTTGCCACTGTTTAATGGCTGCTGTGATGTAGTTTATAAGTGTAGGGTGTATCTTATACATTTTTAAGCACTCTTTTATCCATGAATGTGGGATACTGTCAAATGTTTTTTTTTTTGTACTCAATCCATACCATACTTAGATTCTTTCCCTTTTTACAGTTCTCCACTATGACTTTATTTAACAACAAATGATCCTTTGTTCAATATGCCTTTCTTTTATTGCCATTTTGTCCTAGTGCCATGATTGAGTTTTCTTCTAAATGACTATAAACTCAGTTGGCATCAATTACAGTGTATAGTTTAGACGTCATCAGAAGGCAAGTTATTGGCCTATAATTTTTAGGATAGCTTGCAGGCTCATTCTTAAGCAAAAGCATGGTTTCTCCTTTTGTTAGTCAGGTTGGTGTCTGTTCAGGGTGCGCATATAAATAGTTCTTACTCATGGCTAAATCTTCATGCAGAGATGTTAATACTTTTAACCAGAAGTTAGGTACTCCATCTGGGCCTGGATTTTACCAGTTAGAGACTTTTCTTAACTTTGTTTCAATTTCTCTGGCTGTTATCCCATTTCATATCTTGTACATTTGAACTTCTTATTCTTTCTTTTACTTTTTATCCATTTAGCAACTTTATGTTCCACAGGATCTTCATAAATGCTTCTCCAAAATGTATCTATGTCTTCTTTTTTGGTGGTCTTTCAATTCCTTTTAACTTGTTTCCCAATTCTCTACAAAACGTTTTTGGGTCATCAGTAAATTGCTTATTTTGTACTCTTCCTTTATATTTATCTGTGTATCTTCTAAGTTTTTCTGCCTGTGCTGATAACTTTTTAGTTTATTATTTGTGATAGTGCATGATAAATCTTGATCCATTATAATACAGCACATTGCTTTTATCACATCTATCTTTGAGTGTATTTATTGATCTGTTCCATTTTCTATACTCTTCCAACAGGACGCTTCTTGTCTTAATTGCTTTATAGTTTTTCTCTATTTGATACCCCTATGATGGTATTCGATTTCTCCTGTTCCTTTCCCCTTACTACTCTGTGTTCTTGTGGTAGAATTTTATCTGTTATGCCTCCTAAATAGATTGAAATATGACTATCAGGACCATTTGAGTAACTTTTCAACTATAGCATCAAAACAGACATTGTACCATGAGAATGGAGGACTTCAATGGTGATCCCGCTTCACAAGGGTGGAAGATCAACCAACCCTGGAAGCTACAGACCTATTAGTCTGACTTGTCTAATATGCAGACCTGTGGAATGAACTATCATAGAAATGATCAAAAAAGTTGTAGGCAACCTTCAGACACTGGAACCAACCCAGTTTGGCTTTGTCAAGGGAAGGTCATGCCTACTAAGCCTTGTGGACTTCTTGGATAGGTAATGAATTAGGGAAGATGGTGCATATCACCTACCTGGCCCTAACTAAGGTGTTGGGTACAATAGCCCACTTGGATATAGTTGACAAATTTACTGAACTGGGCATAAACCCCTACATAATTCACTGGACTGACATCTGGCTCACAAACATGACCCACAAAGTCAGGACTGGTGAGGCCACCTCCATTAAGAGACAGCTCACCAGCAGAGTACCTCAGGGTTATGTGCTGGGACTGCTCCTATTTGGCATCTACTTCTCTTAGGTAAAGGCTAATGTCAGGGGCCTTTAGCTGACCAAGTTTGCACATGACTACAAATTGGAAGCTAGCAAACATTCCACCCGTGACGCAAACATCTTACAAGAGGGTCTAACACAGGCAAAGGACTGGTTCCAAAGTCACGGATTAAAACTCAATTCCAAGAAATGTATTAAAGTGCCTTTTGTGAAAACTGACACCCATGTTAATTACTCCATTGTTAAGACACCTCTAACAGTTGACCCTGTAGTCATGGACTTGGGAATATATGTAGACAGTAATCTGGCCTTTGACCAACATGTGACCAAGGTAGTAAGGAAATCATTTTATGTTGCCCAGCTTATAAGTAAGAACATGGCATCCAAGTCCAAGGAAGTCATAGTGTCACTTTACTTGGCCCTTATCAGACCCATCATTGGGTATAATGCCTCCATCAGCATGTACCAGACCAAACATATACAACAGCTGGAATGCCTATGAAGGTTCCTTACTAGGAGAATCCAAGGTATATAAATACATTCTCCTCTCCTAATCACCTTAAAGCCCTTGCTCTATACTCAGTCTCCGTCAGGTTACTGAAGGACAATCTATGCCTGGCATACAAGAAATCCTGAGATCGCCTCTGATGGACCTTTTCCACATCTCCAAAATGAACAGCATCAGAACCACTAGATCCAAGGATTTACAATTTGGTGGCATAAAATGTGGCTCTAGATGATTAATCCCGGCTGAAGTGACACCCCAACCCCATATGCAGAAATGGAGAAAAGGGGTTGTGGATGGATGAATGGATAAATGATGCATATTGCAGAGACAGATATGTGTCTCAC
The DNA here is from genome assembly GCF_019279795.1 of Protopterus annectens. Classification (NCBI taxonomy): domain Eukaryota; kingdom Metazoa; phylum Chordata; order Ceratodontiformes; family Protopteridae; genus Protopterus; species Protopterus annectens. The sequence goes on from NC_056749.1 coordinate 279,199,642, forward strand.
TGCATCCCCATGCTCTGGAACAGGCTTCTCATCCATGTAAAATAGTCCATCCCTAGCCCTATTTAAGTGTAACGTTGACCAGTGGATGGGAAATTGGAAATTCACTCCAGGTCTGATCTACATGTCTCTGATAAACAGAAGTAGACAGTAATGCCCAAGCTAACATATCTCACACACACACACACACACACACACACATATAACCTCTAGAAACTTCCTAACATATCCCCTCCTAATAAATGCCCATGATATATAGGGCAATATTGGGTTGGGTTGCGTTGCATGGCTAGGCTTATAAAGACCCTCATGGTTATTAGCCTAATATATGCCTATGAACTATGAGCCTAGCGCATGAACTTTTCTTTGTTTCTAAAAAGTAAATAACTTCATGGTTAAAGGAATTGTTGAAGAGCTGTCGAGTGACAAGGATGTAGATAAACTTGTGATGATTCACCAAGCGTATAGATAATATATGTAGTGGGATTTGCATGCACTTGCTAAGTTGTGCCAAAAGTTAGAGATGTACCAAAAAATATTTACACAGTGTACTAGATATGAATTTTTATCATCTCAGTTATGTGGAGTTTACTTTTAGGATAAGTAAATAGTAGATAGACAGAGAGACATGCATTATGTCTATGGTGTAATGTTATTTATCCTCCTTGTAGGTGTTTATTGGTGGGACCTACTCACATGAATGCATAGAAGGAGCCTTCTGCTCCACCAGCAAAGCCTGCTACCCTCAACACATTCCTTTCCTACCATCCCATCACAGATTACCTACAATACAGAATAATGGCAGCAGGCTCATAGGCCCCATTAGTGCTACATGATTTCAGACTCGTCTCTATAACCATACAGTGTTTTTCAGTGGTTCATCACTTTCATTTCTTGTACTGCTTTTCCTCTTGTCCTTTGCAGGTGTCAAATGTGTCAACTCTGATATGAAAAACCCTATCCTCCATATATATCACAATATCAGCTTCATGGTTGTTTGCCCAGAGATCTTCTACCAAAAGAAGGGTGAGCATTATTTGTCAGCACTGACCTTCCCTTCTAGTGTACAACAGCTTCCTATCAATGCTCAGTCCTGTGAGCCTATACCAACTCTGTGGCAATGAGTGCTGGAAATACAGATAGGGCTTGTCTTGTAGTTCTGCACCCTACTTGTAAAACAGAACATCAGCAGCAGAAGTCCAAGTATACCACATTTTGATATTTTGCATTTTCGTATGTACTAAACTGTTTTTTTCCCCTTTATCATGTATGTGTATGTGTGTAAATATATTTGTTTATGTGTATATATATATATATATATATATATATATATATATATACACACGGATTCACTTTATAATCTCGAAATACTGAAATATCGAATTTCAGTATCTCGAGACTATAAAGCTGAAAAACCAAAACATCGAAACCCCAAAAGCGTAAAATTCAAAACCGTGAATGTAAACACACCATACACCACACAACACATACACTGTCTTCCCCACATTACAACAAACAAATAAAACGCACACAAGCACAACAATACAAATACACAAACCTACCCTACATATAAGCAGGGTGGCACGCCCCTTACACCCCCATGTGGGGGGTTGTGTCCCCCACACCCCGACTACTTATATATATATATATATATATATATATATATATATATATATATATATATATATATACTAACTCTGAGGTCGCACCAAACAGAAATAGACAGTAAACTCACCACTACACACTCTACAGTCCCCTTGCATGCACACATCACAAATGTACAAACACCAGCACACTCATACTCTTACCTACCTACCCTAACCCACACCTAAAACTTCCGAACACACACACATACACTCAAATCCCCACCCAAAACCCTTAAAAAATATTCACTTAACTTAATCTCCAACCATATCCACACACCAAACCGTAAATCAGGCACACAGTACATCCAACTTCACGTAGCGCACTACCACAACCGCAAATTTGACATTTCCAGATTCCCTGTTATGGAGTTTTGCTATTTCAGCTTTATAGTCTCGAGATACTGAAATTTGATATTTCAGTATTTTGAGATTATAAAGTGAATCCATATATACACACACACACACACTGTTAAACATTTCCTCTTATAAACAATACAAATTGTTAATATCAAGTATAAGTTATAATTCTTGTTCTAGGGTATCTGCAGTAGCAACTTGTAAACTGCATTTTTTGATATTATGATTTGATATTTCAGTATTTTGAGATTATAAAGTGAATCCACACACACACACACACACACACTGTTAAACATTTCCTCTTATAAACAATATATTACAAATTGTTAATATCAAGTATAAGTTATAATTTTTGTTCTAGGGTATCTGAGGTAGCAACTTGTAAACTGCATTTTCCATGAACCAGTTTTACTAAATGAAATGGGAGCCTTACTTGTTTAAATCAGTCCCATAAAATGGGATAAAGGGTATATCTGTCATACCAATAGTATACAGCTGACCTTAACATAAAGACGTTGGCTGGGATACAGAATTTATTGGCTGTGGTCACAAAAGAATGTACTACTGCAGGTAGCAGAAATAAAAAGAACTGAGTTAGGTAATGAAAAGCAATAACCTATAAAACTTTAATAAAAAAGCAGACCTTTCAGGTCACAAACCCTTCATCACTGCTAACATCATGTTCCAATAAACTACATTTAAATGTATTTATTAATTTTTATTTATTTTTACATTTGTTGACCGAGCTAGTCTATCTGGATATATGTCTATTTTCAGTGGAGGCCCGGGAAGAAAAACTCCAAAACAGGATTATACAAAGTGACTATAAATACTAAGCAGCTACTTAAAGAAGAAAAAAAAACATTGCAACAATACAGTAAGTTGTAAAAATAACAACACTTTACCATACATTTGGTCTAAGATGGTAGGTGTAGTGAGGTTAAGAGCAGTAGAAGTAACTATAGAAGGAAAGTATGGCAGATTTAGAGCAGTAGGTCAGACATAGAGAGAGAGTAAAACTAATAACTATTATCTGTACAATGTCTTATGTTCATAAACACTCACAGTTTTTGGGATAATATGAATCTCTAAAAGGCTAGTTTTGATTATGGAGTAGTTCAGGTAGGGATAGAAAAAGTTGAATCAAACTAGAAAAGTTGTAATGCTTCCCGAATAAAAAGTGAAGGACATATGAACAGATATAGCTGTTGAGGTAGGTTTAAAGGTGGTTTAGCAAGAGGAGGGGGGTATCAATCTGGTTTAGTACATGTACACAGCCATTGAGATTTAAGGAAGGCTCTTAACTGGTTCCTGAAGAGTGGTGTAGATGTAAGGGAAGTTAGATTGTTTGGAAGGATTGTTTTTGAAATAAATAGTATTCAATCCCACATCACAGTCAATCAAAATTAAAACAATTAGTCTTACTAACTTAAAAAAGACACTTCAAGAACATCAATTTTATATATATATATATATATATATATATATATATATATATATATATATATATATATATATATGATACTTTAATATTTAAAAATCAGTTTAAATACAAACAAGCATATAAAAATAACTTTGTTAGATCATTTCAAATAACTGTCTTTATATTTAAGAATCATGTTCAATGGCACAGTGTGATTTAAACCTGGTGTCTGATCAGAATGTAACCATATAATCCATTTATATTCTTTTATTTCTAACTGATTATTAACATCACCTATCCTAATACCTTTACCAGTGACATCTAAGACTAAATGTGAATGAATGTAATGTACTGGTTTCACTAATATGTTTTGCTAAAGCATTCAATAATGCATTCCGTCTGATATCCGAGTTATGTTCTCTTATTCTGTCTTTAAATCTTCTTCTTGATTTGCCAATATTAAAACGAGGGCAAGATTTACATGTTGCCAAATAAATCACATTTGTTGAATTACATGTCGCAAAACACTTAAATTCATATTTTTTTACTAGTTATAGGATAAATATAGCTGGAGTTTATATTAATATAGTTACAGCAGCAACAGTTATAACATAGATAAGTACCATTCTTACTAGCTTGTAATTGATAAGAATCACCCTTTATATCTTTGTAACATAGTTGCTGTGTGAGATTGAGGCAGTTGCGATAAGCAAACCTAGGTGTATCACCAATAAACTGATGTAACTTGGGTAGAGCTCTCAATATGCCCCAATTATCCAATATAATTATTCTAACTTGCTGGGTACTTCTACTATAAGTTGTTATATAGTGTATAACATTAATGCTATTATTACTATTATTCATATGGTCAGGTGTCTCAAAGTTTACAGCTTCACTATTAAAATATGTTCTAGCTATAGTACTTCTTAATAAGGTTACCTCATTATAAGAATTATTTAACATCTCAGACTCATAGCCCCGCTCCAAAAATTGTTGCATCTGGTAGGTGTCAAATTCAGTATTCAACCGACTTGAACTCATCATCTGAAATCTAACTATTCCTTTAAATGTATGGGGTGCATGTATACTTCATCTATGTAAGTACTTATTTTTATGTATTGGTTTCTTGTGTATTGAAGTATGCATATCTAATCCATCATACTGGATGGCAACATCCAGGAATTCAACCCTTTCCTGAGAACTAATCATAGAAAATTTCAAAAAGTAAGTACTGTAGATAGGTCAGTTTGAGATCATGGAAAATGCTATTCTGAGACGGCTTTAGCCACAAGGAAGAAGACCTTAAATTAATTATAGTTTTGGGAGAGTGGATTAATTTGAAAATAGCCTTCCTTGGCTCACCTTAAACCTCCTTTGGCTTGTAAGACAGTGTTTAGTTTCAGTCGAGAATTTGATTCCACTTTTTTTTTATTTGTTTTTTGTTTGTTTTGCTCATCTCTCCACTCTCTCCTTGCAACTTTACTGTGTTAAAGCATGGGGAAAAAAAGCGAGAGTAAGAGGACTACTCAGCTGCCATGGCATGTACTCAGATTACATGATATGCTACTGACTTAACAGTCCCGTCAGCTTCCTATTTTGAATGCAGTCTTCCCAGTCCACACTATTTTAAAAAATAGTCTGGTGACAAAAAGTTGTTTTTTCTTTTTATTTGGAACTCAAATAAGCATGAGAGCTGCTAGGAGTTCCAAATAGTTTCTTATATTTGGCTTTACACACTAGTTTGCAGTTTGGACCACTACTAGTATATAAACATTACTAACCAAACTTTTTTTTTCTATGAGATAGTGGGGGGGGGGGGGTCTGCAGCCCAGCAGTCCGATACCACAAGCCACTCCTGGTCATACATTATATTATGTAGAAAATGCATGTTGATGCCAAACTTGTTGTTCTATTTAACTTTTTAAATGAATTGAACAATATTTAAAACTGTCTGATTTTTTCCACCCCCCCCATTATTTTTGGGTTTGTCCAGAATCCTTGAGCAATGACTTTGAGTAGTGTGACAGGCCCTACCACACATGCACTTGATCGGGTGCACGGAAGCAGTCAGTGATTCACCCACACTCGCGCCTAACACACATGGTCCACTATTGTAGCCATGCAGGCAGTCAAACGCACACACAGTCATCTCACTCCATCCATATCCCTACAGACATTCACACACACACCGCCATATGCACAGTTACAACACACATACATACACACTACCCCTTTGTCTCCACAGAACTTAGCTGAAATTTTCTGCATGCTGAGTCTTCCATTGCCTTCAGTGACTGAGTGATGTCTTTTTAATTTAAATTTTTTAGTTGACTATGGTAACTTACTTAACTGAATAATTCATTGAATTGCTGTACCACAGGAATTTCTGGAGAACAGTGCATGGCTAATTAGCATTATCTGCTCCCTTGAATTGCCTCGTTAGCATATACCATTGCTGGTGGAAATGCTTCCACACTGATGCTTCCTGTTATGGAAAATCAATGCAGTAGGGCAGTCTCTGAATCAGTAAGGGTTTCTCTGAGAAGTAAGCCACTCATGGTAATCCTTTCGGAATCCCAACCATAAAGCTTACTGCATGAAAGTGCTTTTTACTATATTCTCTTCAACATTAAGTTGTAGTACATATAAATATTACACAGTTCTTCATAGTGTTCACGAATTGGCAAGTGACTGATTCTTTAATCTCTGGCAGTTAGTTGTCAATATCAGAAGAAACATAATATTCATTACCACCTGCCTACAGCTTTGTGAATTATTTGTTCTGTTCAGACTCTTGACATGGATTATTTTCTCTTGTATATGTAAGGTAATGGTATGATTTTCTCTTTTCTCCTCCTCCTAAAGTTCCACATCAAGCCTTCTGCATACTTAAAAAGGGAATGAATTTATGCTATACTGAGGTGCTCAGAAAAAGGGTGAAACGCTGCATGTCTGCAGCCAGTGGGGTTTGGCTTTATTGGCCTGAGTTGATCAGAACAACTAAAAAAAGTAAAGTAAAAAGTCATGGACATTCAGAAACCATGTAGCTGAAACACTGGTATGTCCCTTAAGGGGTCATCCGGTTATGCTGTACTCACAATCTCAGAAAATAAATAAATATGGCATATCTGCAGCTAGTGAAGTTTTACTTTTTTGAATGCACTAGAAAGACAAAAAAAGTAAGGATTCAGAAGGCATTTGCATATATTCCGTATGGGCCTTGACTGTAGGAGATTTAAGCATTACACAGTAAGGACTCTAGCTTTACTGGGTCTTCTTGTATTGTTTTCTAATTTTCACATTTTAAATCCATTTTTATAAAGGATGTTTTTTTGAGACCAGTCAACTAGATAACTTTATATTAAAACAGCATTTAATTAATTTCATTAACTTCCTGTCAGTATGCAGAATATACATACAACTCAAAAAATGACAAATATGTAGCAAAATTTTTTTAAACATCACTAAAAAACTAGCATTGCAGGTGAGGCTTCAGAAGGGTATAACAGAGTAAGGCAAAACAGAAATTAAATGCATTAGTCAAGCAAGCATATTAAAATGATTATTCATTTAGATGAATAGGTGTTCCAAATTAACTTCTCTTTTCAAGTCAATAGCCTTGAGAGTTTTAGATTTTAAAATGCAAATTTATTCTTTATATAATATTTGCTGAACACATATATCCTGTATAAACTTGAAAGAGGTCTATAAAAAGAGTGGCTGCTTATCATTTGACACTGTGAAACAAAATCAAATATCCTCAGTGATTTTTCCTTTTAGTCTGCAGAATTGCAGACTGTGCTGGTTCTATTATGTAATAATAGCAGAGGAAGTTTGTTTCAGTCTCAACATGCAGTTTAATATTTTTATTGGTAGGTAGTGTAACACCCTGACTGAGCCACCAGATGGGAGAAAAGGACAAGCGCGCCACACTAACATAACTGCATAATGCTTCAAAGGATTTAAGAGAAACATAATAAGCATTTTAAAGCACACATTTTAGAAACATTGTCTTTGTAAAATTCTTGCGTCATTGAGTGACACATAATTTTTATACAAAGAAATGTATAAGTATCAGCAAATATGCAGCCTTTACAAATAAAGAAAGGCACAAAATGTTGCTTATTTAAGAGCAGAAAGGCATAAACTCTTGTGTACAATGAGCATCTAAAATGATCTCATCATGTCTGATGATGACTTATGTAAAGACCATAATGATGTAATGTGTAACCATGCTGTTGTTGATAAACGATAGATAACAATTAAAGGAATACAAAGAGGAATATAAGAAATTAAAAAATGTAACACATTTTTGACTACTTATACTTGCTATCCATACATTATGGATATGTATCGATAGCTCAAAGAGCAGTTATATAATAGAACAAGGATAATAAGCCCTAAAAGGTGCAATTCGTAGACGTGTTAGAGTACTAGGGCTAATATATAGGAAAAACAGTGGAATAATAGAACTGCTCACTATGATGCTGCATACAATGCCTATTGGCAGTGAGAAGAGCATATGAAGTGAACACAGCATGAAAAATGGAGCTAAAGCCATTTAAAATACAAACAGACAGACCACCAAGGCTTATTTTCTGACACTGTATTACAGTGCAGTCACAGAGGTCTACCAAGCATGAAGAAGCTTCTCATCTCTCCAAGCAGTAGCTGTTGGAAAGGTAGCAATGAAGGAGACTAATCATGCATGTAGTCAGCATCACTCAAATTCAAGGCACACTAGTTTATGTGTAGACATGGATGAACATACATACACACACACAAATATACAATAACCAAAGAATACCAAAAGCCATTTCACCTCCTGTACCTTTTTACCATTACTTTTCATGTACATCAGTTTACCTACTGCATCAGTATACACAATTGGGATGCATGTATCCCACTGCTGCTTAATAGGGCTGCGTGTATCAGATATAGCAGGGCAATGTTATCAGTCAATTAGTATAAAGCCTGAAAAGTAAATGGGAAATTTGAACTGGTATGTAGGAATGAATAATAAGGCTATATTAATATAGTTAATGTTTGCTATAGACTGTACTGCCTACTTCTACATCTGATATTATGTCAGGTACTTGACCAGACATTGTTCCCAATCTCGCTCAGAAAAGAGGCAGTTGTGACCAATAGGCTTACCTGATTAACAAGTGTATAAAATTAAAAATAAGGATAAATATGTTTACATTCAGAAAAGAGAAGAGCGCTGGTGAAGCACAGACACAAGAGGAGAGAAATGAAATACAAACACACTAAATCTCACAACATAGAATCCCGGATTTGCCCCCCTTCCCCCGCAGGATCCAAGTTATTGCTGTTTTTTCTTTCTGCAACAGCAGAGAGTTTCACTATTTGATATATTTTCTGTGATGTTTTTGCTTTTTTAACAGTGTTGTGATTTTACATGCTTTCTTCTTGCAGTTCTATGTTTCAGTGGAGCACTCTTCACTCATCTGATAGTAAACTGTAAAAATAAATGTGTATATGTGTGTGCACACGCGAGCACACTTTATTTTTCATTTAGTCGAACAGATTCTCTGACTACTTTGTCCATCTTCCACATCATAAATCAATGGGCTATACATGCCTTTAAAAATGGCCTCATATAGCATTGGTTGTCATGCTGTGTACTCTGTCCTTTCAATTCCCTTTCTGCCAGCTCTCAGGGTCACCATGATCTAGGATGCAGACAGGTTGCCATAATTTGTAGTTTTACTGTATTGCATCTTTATGCCATAATTGTCAGGGTACTAAAGACCTGCAGTGTGAATAGTTTACATTATCTTACACCCTTACCATACAGAGTCTCTATGCTTTGATGCTCAGGGTGCCCATAGCTTACAGAGTGCACAGGCTCTTGTTTTGTGCCCTTATTGTGCCATAGCTTTGTGCCCTTCTGTTCAGGGCAATCATGTTCTAAAAGATACACAGACTGCAGCACCATGCATCCTTAATATATTGCACCGGCCTTGTGAAAACTTAAATATCTGAGAACACTGGCTAGATGAACACTTTTATAGCAGTAAGCTTTTGAGTTAATGACAGGATTTTGGACATTTGTTCCACTTGTCCCACAAGGTATGTATGCATGTGTGTATGTGGCTATGTATATGTGATGGTGCTTCATTGCTCAGTCTGTTCACCCATAGAGTCCTATATCCCTGTGTTCTGGTGGGCACAGGGACTGCCATGCTGTCACCCTGTGTGCCCTCACAGTACCATATTTCTGTGGTAAGTGACAAACAAAATACAGGCTGCTGTGCTGCATTTCCATGTGCCATATATGTTTATGTGAGATGCACAGCATATAAAATGCACTGCTGTGTGCTGTGTCTTGGCACACTTACCCTGTCATAGTGGTGTTCCACTCTTGCATCTCAGTACCCTAAGCACCAACGAAATGTGCAGTGGATTGAGCTCATTTACAACATATTGTACATTTGCTTTGTAGAATGTGATTGCATACTGACAGGTATACGACTTTGTTCATGAACTGTGTACCTCTTTTCCAACATCAGAGGGAATCCTACCTACATTCAATAATTTGGTAGTCAGGGTACATGATGCTTAGGCATCCAATGGGAAGACGGCTCATAAAATAGCTAAAACAATATTGCTAGTATTAATATTCCAAAATTGTTTAACTGGTGATGTGGTAAATCTTTTCATACATAAGCTGTTGTATTCCAGATGCATATCTCATGCCATTAGGCAACACTCTAAAAAGAATGATCACAAAGCACTTGTGTAGGAATGAAAATGAGGCAGAAAACTATTTGTTCAAGCACTGGTAAAATTTGAGTGTTAGGCACATATCCAATAAGTTAAAACATGGAATGTTAATCAGTATCATTTAATTTTCTCCTGCAAATCTGGAAGCTCTTGACCTCAAATTATGTTATTGTGAATATATTGGTGTGATTTATGTAAATGGTGTAACTAAGTTACAGTGTTCAGTATGTTTTATTTGGTTATCTGTTTGATTAAAAGGAAAAAAGAAATGCTCTTCCCAAAAAAAGTTCTGCTGGATCTTTTAAATCTGTCTGAACTTAACACCACATCAACCATATGAGACTTTGTTAATGTTTCTTCTAATGAACGGCCCCACAGGAGTACAGCACCACCATAGAATGCACTGCAGTGTTAGTAATGGAGCTACAAAACCAAATACTGCAAATCTCAGTTCTTCAAAAATAATAATTCTGTTTTGACAAATCGTGAATTTCAAAACTCAGATTTGCACCTTTAAATTGGATTTATCCCAGTCCCCCCATCACGTGAAAAGCTGTGCCCACAATCTTGCTACTTAAATTATCTCTAAGATCTCTATACCTCCAAAACGGGAGTAATCTAAAAAAAAAATACTTCAGCATAGTATGAATTTTCTCTGTTTGCACTGAAAACATTCATGGTTTCGAGTATATCAGTTAAGATCCTTGCATTTTGACCAGATAACCAACATGTTCAAATTCAGAACCAGATTACTAGCATTGTAACCAAAAGTTTTGTCACCATACCAGGGCACTACACAAGCTTTCATATACAGTCCATCTCCTCGGTTTTCAACTCAATAAATTCATTTCTAGTAGAAAAAAAAAATCTGTATCTTTTTTCCAGGTAGTAACAGACAAAAAGAATAACTATAGTAAATTCAGTTTGTAAATATTTAATGTAATATAGGGGTTAGGGCAATGAGCTCCCACATTCACTCCCTTGCATACTGTGTTGTCCTTAAATTCTCCTGGACCACATGTCGCAGTTTCATCTAGTCTTAATGAAGCTACCTGGTTACCAAAATTCAGATTTTTAGTGTAGAAATGAAATATCTCAAAACTGCTCTGAAAGGTTATAATGGCTGAGAGACTCTCTGATGAGAATTTTGTTAAGGTGAATACTTACACTTGCAAACAAAAAACAGATGTCGCCCAATGTTACATTACTTAGGCATGGTACATAATCACTTGTGTAACAGGCTAAAGGTAAATACCTTTCTGACTTGTGCATTCATTATAAGCACAGTTTTAATTTCAAGATTATCCACAAACCATAGCTTTGAAAACACATGACCATTGAAATACAGTGCACACATCCTGATCTTTGATAAAATGTATGACACAGCATGTGATAAGTAAAATGTATGATATGTGATATAACCGAGAATAGATGTAAAAAAGCACCACAATCTCAAGTGTGGTAATGTAAATATGTATATACTAGAGAATATCATAGAAATATTTATGCTTCTAAATTTTATTAGGCAAGGTGAAACACTATTTCCCTGTAGCACCGAGAATTTTAGTGGGACAAAATGAGAATTAAACCTCAAAATAAGTGACAGTTTAGCCTTCATTACATAGAGCCCTTGTACTCAGCGTGTCAAAACATTACGGATCGTTAATGGTCTTAGCATTTTATTGAAAGTACTCGACACCAGGGGTACAGACAGGTTTTTATAATTTGTACTCTAAGGTCTGGTACTGCTATCCCAAATGCATCCACACGGATCTATATTAAATCACTGAATGCTTAAAAAAGCGGACGGTGATTGATCGACCCTATGTAAGCGAAAGCTTACAATGTCGAAGTGTCAGAACAGCGATTTTTTTTCCAAGGGAAAAAAATTTCTGTTCCAACAAAAAATAGATAAATAAATAAAAATCAATTTCAAACATTACATTACGTGGGGGGCTTTGTCCCCCACACACACCCTACTTAAACATACCAACTCTGAGACTGAAAATGGCAAAGTACCGAAGTGGCCAAGAGAATTCTTTCCCAAGGAAAGAATTTGCTTAACAGCCGCTTTGATATTTTACGTTTTCAGCCTTTTAAGTTTGACCAAGACGCATTCGAAAGAATGCATCTTCGGTCTTCTAATATAGACCCCATCCACTCTGCCACACCCCCAGTGCATCCACTCCACCAAAATTCAAGCTTTGGAGATGTCCACAGTTACTGCAACATGCCCCTGTACCACATTAAGGTAGCCAGTCCCACATAGGTCCATTCAAATCACACACACCCACAAATCACCACCACCACCATTACACACATAGACACAAACCACCACCACCTTTTAAATGTTGCAAAACTGACAAAAATAGAAAATCTAAAGATGTCACTGTTCCATCCCAAGAATCTAAACAAGAAACTGTACTTACTAAAAGCTCTGCCCACTGTGGAAAATGCAGACTTGTGCAGTTACCAAGACACACTGTAAAGTGTAGAGCAACCTGGCAATTCAGGGCTATGATGATTTTAACACATTTATACCAGCTACTGCACAGGCATGGAGTAAAGATGGAGGTGTCTGAGTTGCATCAAAAACAAACATGCCTCAAGGCTGATCAAGATTATGTGCTTCAGTTTCTCCATGTCCAAATTTCCATAGAAAAGTCCTGTACTGTAACCTTAGAAGCTACAGGTCAAACTCTACCACCCAGGAAACTTGTAACACATACTTGACTGGCTCTCCTCACCACTCAACCCAATACCATATTTATGGGTGACTACCTTACTATAAACTGGGAATCGTACTTTACCCCAAACTTGCACATCCAGAGATTGCTGGACTTTGTCAACACAAGAACCTTGGACCCAACAGTTCAAATGCCCATTAGGGGTGGGAACATAATTAAATGTAGTCATCACTAGCATGGGAGAGTGCAGTACCCACCCTACTGTAATATCCTCTTTGGTGAGGTTAAACCATTTTAAGGCAAACTTCCTACTATCAAGTAGTAACCTGGCAAAATTTGAAGCCCATCCCCCCAAACCCTGAGATCACTGCTAGCTATGCCAAATTGTAGAGAGACCCTGTACAACCATGTATTAATGGAGGCATAGAGACCGTTCTGCTTACCAGGAATAACCACAGAACAAACTCAAATAAGCCAGCCTGGTGGTATCCTATCATCAACAGGTTGAATAGCAAAAGGAAGAATGTTGTCATGACAAAAATTAGGAAATATAAAACACTCGGCAGGATAAAAAAGAATCCATAAGTCTAAGCAAAAAACTCTTGAGGACAAATCATCACTATACATATCTTTCCTATTCTGTGTACCATCTCATTTCATTCCAACATCTGCTCCCCTCAACATAGGTATAACATCTCGGTATCAGTGACAACAGGACTATTATAATACAGCGGATGAAATTCCAATGGGAAATTTTTCAAGATAACGGCCGTAGAGCACAGATTAACTGCTCTCAGTGCAAATTAGCATGAATATTTCACAAGGCACCAAAACTACTAGTGAGAAAAAACAGCTTGACAAATCATACTGCTGCACATATTTGCATTCAACTCCAAACCTTCAATAATGGCTGTACACCCAACGCATGTTACAACTGAAATTAAGCAAATTTTGAAACTGCTTGCACCATCAGTATACCACCCAAAATAAACAAGTACATTGCAAAATGCCAGACTAGTGCTCAGTGACAAAAGAGGCTGTAATTCTACCCTCACAGCTTCCAGTGCAGCAGAGCTTTAAAAAAAAATAGTTGTATGCTGAAAATGTTAAGTAAATAAATAAATTTTCGCCAGTATACCATGCAGTTTTCTCTGCAAAATGTTAGCACAGTAACACAATGAAGACCAATTATAAAGGGAAAAAAAAGGGATATAGCAGTGGAAGCACTTGAACTATATGCACTGGGACAACTGTTGAAAAAAAAAAAAGAAAACTTGTTAGACTTTCATTACAGGACATGTACACAATACAAACTGGGTATTTATCTACAAAATACAAAGACTACAATAGGTCAGAGCTTCCAGTCAGCATCTCTTGATTTCAGTTTCACACTTTTAATAGCTTAAACGGTTGACACTACATAGACAACATAAAACAACTAAATTGTTTCATAGTGAACTGTATAGGATTGTACTTGTATCATAATATAAACTTAGAGAATCATATCCCTAGGCACCAACTTTACCCCACCTTTTTATGCAGAGGTCAGACAGACCTGCTTCCCACCACACATTTCCTACCATTATGGAAAATATCCAGAGACTTCTCTAAATGATCTGAAGTTAATCACATGATCATTGCACCAAAAGAAAAGAAATGCAGTTGCATTACAGTCATTAATTCACTTGCCATAGCTATCAATAAAAGGATACACAGTGATTTATGGCTGTGATCCTATTAATACCACTCAAACACTACAAAAATCAAATATTTTGCCCCCCCTTCATTTTATTCAGTGGCTATTATGTAAGCTGAAATATTCCTTGATAGAAATGATGAGAGTGAAGGGTGCACTTGGATACAAATATTTCAAGAACAGGCAATGCTGCTCTTCTAGCCTGTCAATAAACTAAAACATTTGTTCCCATAATACGTGTCCAGGATGTTCTTAAAAATATAAAATTGGTGCTTGTTTTATTGTAATTTGGTAGTCTATTCCATGCATTATCTACTCTGACAGAGAAACAATTAGCATACTTCTCATTCCTATAAAGTCTTTTGCATAGGTTGTATGATTATTTGATAACTACAAAAATGTCCAAAGGTAGCTGTCTCTAAATGTGCTATATACCTGAATAAGGTGTCCTCTTAAATATCTGGCTCACTGTACAAGTTCACCTATTTTAGTTTTATAGGTTCATAGGTGAATTCTAGGCTAACTTCCCTGAAGGGCAATTTTAAGCCTTCCCAATAATCTAAGATCAGAATCAAACCCTGTATCTTTTTCCCATGAAGCAAACTTAAATTTTCATATCCATGGATGCCTTTGGTATATTGCCACTGTACCCTTTCCTATTTATTCATGCTTGTTTTCTTATAAGGTTTCCATATTATATCATGCTCAGACTAACAAACAAGCAGTGACTTAATTTCTGATTTTACTAGACTTTATAAATCTTTTTATACAACCTTTAGTTCAATAATTTATTAACCAATTATGATTAGAAAAAACTCAAAGCCAGAATTACCCAAGTCCTTAAATGAATTTACAGTTTCAACCACTGTGTGCTGTATTTAATATTCGTCTTTCATTGCATTGTTTGGGGAGGAGACATGCTTAGTTTTTGATTTATCAGCACTTGCTCAAGACCAGTTTCTGATGTGTGTGTGTGTGGGGGGGGAGATGGAATCTGTATGTCGCTCATCTAGTTGGGATATACTAGACGAGACTTTGTGGGTCCTGTTCAAGCAGCTTTATTATGTGCAAACACATCAGGATTAAGGCTTAATAACTTTAACTTAGATAAACTTATAAACAAACTAGCTATTACACTCACTCATACAAGCTCACTCTGGCTGCACTCCCAAAATGGCACTGAGCTAGCACATGCTTGCTATTTATATGCACGTTCAGTCATTGAAATGCTTCTTAAAGGTACAGCACGCATACTCCATTCTACATCCTCCCTCTTTGAGAAATGAGTCATGCAATATTGACAACATTAAATGGCATGCAGTTGAGACAAATGATTCTTTGTCATGCAGATATACAGGACTAAATACATATACACAGTTATGTACAGATTGCTGTGTATTTCACACTAGGTCTGGAAATACGACCAAATTGTGTGACATAGAAATTGAAATTAGGTTTAGCAACTGGGACTGTCTCTGCTGAATGGTCAACTTTTGGGACATTAGGAACATCATCAGGAATGGAAGTACTAGTTAAGACACGTTCTGCAATAGTAACATTGTCTGGATTACTCTGAGATTTAGAGTCTGTATCACAGGAACAATGCTGCAATATCAATTCTGATAAAGGAGGATGTCTGCAATTTCTCCTGTACTCCACACCCTCAGATTCTACAAAGTAGGATCTCGGCTCGTTGCATATACCTGTTACTTGACCAATCCGGTTGAAACCTTTCTCCTTTTGTATCCTCACTCTCTCTCCTCCTTTCAATGGATGAAGAAATCTGATCAATTTATCATAGCTGGACTTCTGGAAAGAATGCTTTCTGAATAGTTGATCTCTAATTGTCCTGTTGTTGTTAACTTTAGGCCTCAACAAACTGGACCTGATAGGCAATGTTGTTTTGGTTTGCCTAGATAGAAGCCTCTGAGCAGGCGAGCCAAGTATATCTTCACGGGGTATGTTTCTGGAGATTAAGTAAATTCAAAATGACATCGGTATTGTCATGCTTTGACTTCTCAAGTAATTGCTTTGCACTCTGCACTGCACTTTCAGCTAGACCATTTGACTGTAGGTATTCTGGACTACTAGTGACATGTATAAAGTCCCATTCTTTTCCAAATTTCTGAAACAACTGACTAGTAAATTGAGTACCATTGTGAGAAATAACTTTTTGTGGACTACCATGGACTGAGAAATGATGTTTCAACTTAGTAATAACAGTAGTGGATGTTAGGTTAGGTAATAAATCAATCTCAAATCAGTTCAAATAAGAGTCTACCAATACCAAGCAATGCTGATTGTTCCACTCGAATATATCAGTGGCTACTGTTAACCAAGGTAGTTCAGGAACTTGACGTAGCTGATGTGGTTCTTTTTGCAAATGCAGTTTAGTGCTATTGCATATTGAACAAGAAGAAAGTACTTTTATCAATGTCATTTGCTAGAGAAGGCCAAAATACTAGTCCTCTCAAGCTTGTTTTGGTAGATGTGGAATTTGAGTGACCACAATGCAAAATCTAAATATAGTCATGTTGTAAGGAAGCAGGAAAAATTATTTTAGGAACTTTGAAAATAATGCCATCTTCCATCAACATCTCATCTCTGTAAAAAAAAAAAAAAAAAAAAATAGGTTTGCACTTCAGGTGGTAAAATAGATTGCTTTGACGGCCATCCAGCATTAATGTAGTGGTTGAGCTTTTGCAAAATTGGATCAGTCTTTGTATGATCTCTCAGCTCATCAATTCTCATGTTAGAAAAGTTACGCACTTACATGACATCAGTCAAAATTCTCTACAAAAAGATATTCTGTTGTATTTCTGGGTGATCTGGATAAGGTATCAGCTAGATAAAGAAGATTGCCTTTTGTATAGACCATTTTGAAGTTGTACTTTTGCAATTTCAGCATCATTCTTTGTAATCTTGCTGGAGCTGAATGCATAGGCTTCTTTAAAATAGTAACTAGAGGTTGGTGGTCAGTTTCAATCTGAATAGCTCAACCATAGAATTAATCATGAAACTTTGGCATCTACATCTGACGATCAAATGTTTAGTTAAATGAATAACTAAAAGTTGATCACTAATAATCGCACACATAAAACATCAAATGGCAGTTTCCACTCAGGGGAACAATACTGTTGCCCAACGGGAAAAAAAAGTAATAAACGCAAATGAAGAGGGAGGCATTGTCCCCCACACCTGCCCTAACTAAATATACCAACACCGAGATTGCTCCACATTGAAGAAATGGCAAACTCCACGCAATGGCCAAACGACTGTTCACGGTTTTGTGTATTCGATTATTAGTGATCAATGTTTAGTTATTCGATTAACTAAATGTTCAATCAATTAATATAGACCCAAACTTGAACATGCAAATACTATCACCAAAAGTTCTTTCTCATTTTGAGCATATTGCATTTCAATTTCAGTAAGAGGTCCTGGTGCATAGGCTACTGGTCTGCCTTCTTGAAGAATAACTGCGCCAAGACCAAATTTTGAAGCATCTTAGGAAAGGGTTACTGGTTTATTGATATCATATTATCTTAATGTAGGTGGGGTGGCAATTTTCTTTTAAAGTCTTCAAATGCTTTCTGGCACTGTTCCAGCTAAGACCATGCAACATTTTTGTGCATCATCTCTCTCAAAGGTGCTGTCAACTCACTGAAGACTGATATAAACTTGCCTAAATAGTTGACCATGCCAAGAAAAAGTTGCAGAGCTTGAACATTATCTGATGCTGGCATCTCAGGCATGGCTGCTTGCTTGGACAGGTCTGCTTCTAAGCCAGTGCTAGTAAATAAATGATCTACATGTGTAACTTCTGGTAGTCTGAATTTGCACTTCAGAGGATTGAGCTTTAATTTCACTTAATGTTTTCTGCCCAGAACTCCCTTAAGGTTTCTATCATGCTCTGCTTCACCATTTACTCCAACCAACAAATCATCTACTATTATGACACAAGAATAACATGAAAGAATTTGCTCTATTGCATGGTGAAAGACTTCACTTGTAGAATTTATTCCAAATGCCATCCTTAGGAATCTGTAGCTGCCAAACAGGGTACTGAAAGTAGTCAGTAATGAGTATTTGTGATCAAGCATCATTTGTCAAAATTAACTTTTTGCATCTAAGACAGAAAAAAAGTGGCATTCGGTATTAGGGCTGCGACTTCTTCAACTGTATGTATTGAATGATGCAGTGTCTTTAATGCTTTGTTCAAATCTCTTGGGTCAATGAAAATTCTGATTTCATCTGAACCTTTTTTTGTGGGGTGCTGCCATGGATGACATCCATTCAGTTGGTTCTGTGGCTGGGCAAATTACACCTTGCTGCACTATTTTATGCAACTGAGCTTTAACTCTGTCTTGCATAGCTATCAGAATTTTTCTTGCTTGTCTGACCACTGAATTGACTTCTTGGTCTAACTTCATAGAATACACAACTGGAAGCTTGCCCAACTTGTCATCAAAAACATTAGCGTACTATGAGAAAATGGCTTCAGTAAAATTGGGAACTAGGAGATGTGCTTGTCTGATGAACTTTGGTTAAATAAAAGCAGATTCATTCTCAAACTGTCTTTTGGACCGAATAATGGCTGCACAGGTCTTTGGATTACATAGAATAACAAGCTCTGACAGTGCTTAGCCAAATAATGTGAAAGAACTATGGAGCTTTCTGTTTGAATTTCTTCACCTCCATAAGCAACAAGTTTTGCACAACTAGCCACATTGAGTTGTTCATTAGCTTTCACTTCAGCAAAAGTATCTGCTGACATAACATTACACTTTGAACTCGTGTATAATTTGAGCTCAGTGGATTTACCATTGATCTGGACAGTACAAAACACTTCATTTTTGTCAACAAATTCAGTGCATCAACCTTTTCACCAACTACTGATGCACCATCTATGTATAAAGTAGATTGCTGCAATTCTACATGATCAGTTTGCATTTTTGAGTGACCTTTCTTTATAATTGTGAGAGTCTTACTTGATTTGCAAAACTTTTGAAAATGATTCCATATGTCACACTTGTGGCATTGCTGACCAAATGCTAAGCATTTCTCTCTCTTAGACTCATGATTGGCACAACAATTGACAGTTAACAATAAAGCTCAATTTGGGTTTTGCTGACTCACACTTATACTGCACTGAGCATGCTCCGTTCATAGACTTTGCTGGAAAACTACATTGTTTCCCTTGTGAGCCAGCAGGGGCTGGGGCTGCCAGGTGCTTAGTAGGCCTGCTTCTACTTGCCATGTGTTGCATGCTGTCTACATTTGCTCTGGAGCCTGCTAAAACCATACTCTTATCACTTGCAAGCATACTTGTGTGCCTTTCTGTAACTTCATAGATTTCACAACTCTCAATAGTTTGCTCAATGTTAAATCACTGTCATGAAGTAAAATCTTTCTCACAGCAGCACTATTAATACCACACACAAGCCTGTCCTTTATCAACTCATCTTTTAAGTCACCAAACTGACACAATTTAGCTTTGTTCCTCAGGTCATAGTTATATAAGTTACAAAAGTTTCTCATGGTTTCTGATCTCTTGTGTAAAACAAATGCCTCTCTAATGTAATATTTGTCTGGGGGTTATACATTTCCCTGAATTTGCACTTCAAACATTCGGGGTCTCCCCTTGATTCAGCCAGTACAACAATATGACATTTTTCTACTTCTCCTTCATATACTGCTGGTGCATACACAAATGAACGCTCTCTTTCAATGGCCTCTGACCCAGCTAGGTTTAACAAAATGAATGCCCTAGTGCGTGCATCTTTGTCAGAATATGCTGCTTGTATAAAGATATCACACCCTTGCTCAAATATTCTCTGCAATATTCTGATCAAATACAAGTGGTGAGGGCTTTTGAAATCCATCTACCATATTAACACATACCAGTGAGGCGTAAACATTTCATTTAATCAGTAAACCTTCTGTGCCTCTCGCTTGTTTAATGATGCAGTTTGTGCCCTTGTAATGCTCAGTTTTATCTTTTTTATAAAATAAACTGTTCATGCAAATTTCCATTACCTTTGGGGTTTTTTCTGGCTCTTGTTCTTGCTTGTTTCTCTTAGTTTACCTTCTCTGTTATCTCTGAACTTTGTAGCTCTGTATATCAGTCTCTGGAATCCCGGTTCTGACACCATGTCGCTCGTGTAGTCAGGATACAATAAACATGGCTATGTGGGGTCTGTTCAAGCAGATTTATTATGTATAAACATCAGGACTGAGGCTTAATAACTTTAACTTAGATAAACTTATAAACAAGCTAGCTATTACACTCATACATGCTCACTCTCTGGCTGCACTCTCAAAATGGCACTGAAGCTAGCACGTGTTGACTATGTATATGCACGTTCAGTCCTTGAAATGCTTCTTAAAGATACAGCACACGTACTCTGTTCTACACTGTACCTCTCAACTTTCCAGATTTTTCAGAATATCCATATCATTGCCTCATTTGGTCTGTACCTTATTATGGGTTTCTAGCAACTGAGGACTGAAGTCATTAAATAGTAACACACATTTGAGTTTCAGCTGTTATACCCTTCAGAAAATGCATATAAAAATAAATCCTGTTATTTTTAGAAATTTTCTAAATTTATAAGAACAGTATTTAAAGTATGTCCCTATTTTTTTGTTTTTTCCTCCCCCTTATGTTTGACTTTGTCCAGATTTTATGACTTGCACTAAGAGGGGACGGGTGTCCAGATCTGTGCCTCATATCTTTGGTGTGTTCCTTATTATGGGTTTCTGGCAGCTAACTGAGGACTGAGGTTACTAAATAGTGACATACATTTGAGTTTTAGACTTTAAATCCTTCAGAGAATGCATGCTAACACAATTCCTGTTGTTCTAGGAACTTTCTAAGTTAAGAGCAATATTTAAAATCTGTCTCTCTTTTTGGACCTTTGTCCCCCCATTATTCCATGCTTTGTCGAAACTCCTTGCACTTAGTGATTGAGAGGTATGCTTTGCTTTGGGCACTAAGTTGTGGATATTCCTGAACTTGCTACCCACACCACACACACACGCGCCCTACACAACACACACAATTTGGTTACTCACTCATCTTCTTGCACTTACTTGCAGCATCCCGTAAGGAAATAAAATAAACAGCAGCTTATGTTTTTGAACTTGACTCTGGTGCAGGTGTCAAGTGATCGAGTTCTGTCTCAGTCTGCTGCTGTCGGTCTTCACTCTTCAGAAAAGAAAAAAGAAAAAGCACTTAAATTCCTTCTGCTGGCCTTGGATTCACTTAGGGCAGGGGTATAGAAAAAAACAAAAAGGATCCGAGGTCAAGTCTCCAAAGTAACTTCATTACAAACAAGAACTCAAAAAAGAGAAAAAAAAATTCAGCAGAAGCGTTTACATACACAGATTGAACTTCAGCCAGCTCTCAGGAAGTGCTTTCACTCACAGTATGCTCACTCTGCTCTGTAGCTCCAAGACTGCGAGAAAGAAAAGGGAGAAGGATTTGACTGCAGCCCACCAAATACACCTGTAGCCAATAACAGTTGTTGTCATTACACTGGTTGTCACATAACTCCTCTCCACAAGTGAAGCAGCCAGCAAGCAGAAAAGTGAACCAATGAGGTTTTTTTTTTTTTTTTTGCTACCCCCTGGCTGGCTAAAGTGTACACTATAATGTACATAGCATATGCGTGCCAACATCCTTGCTCAGCACTAAAGTATGCAGTCCTTTTTTATACCATTAATATAGCTTCAGAAGCTGTCTTAAGCTGACAAAGACTGAAAGGTGAAAGACAGTGGTATAACAGGGGAGAAGCAAGCTTATTCTGTAACCATTCCTTCCTAGAAGACAGCTCCAATGGCTTGATTTTACTGCTCAAACTAAATCAGTTCTTTAAACGTAAAGAAACACCGACAGTACCAATGCTAGGAGATTTATTTAAGTAGAACAGTACAAACAGTACACAGGTTAGTGCTTTCAGGGATCAACCCCTTCATCAGACAACTGTTGAAATTCCACACTTCCTTAAATACTTGAAACAGTCACATGATGATGCAGGTAATTACCCTAATCACCGTTAATTAAAGAAAAACACAGTTGCCAATGCAGAATAAAAAATATAAAACTAAATAATGCAATAAGAATATCATATACCACACATTCCTTATCCAAACTAATAATTTTGTTAAAACATGCATAGAAAAATATATAAAATATGTCTATAAAAAAAAAAATATATATATATATATATATATATATATATATATATATATATATAAAATACATCTGACTTGATACCAATGAGTACATGTGCTAATGCATGCGCCTTGCTGAGATTATATAGGCATAATATAAATAGTGAAAAATATATAAATGAATGCTAAAATATACTTAAGTATCGACGTACACATAAAACCAGCATATAGACATGCATAAGTATAAAATTATGAAATTGTAAAAATAAGGACGTGCCATACAAAAAACTCAATGCCTCAATGGTCGAGCTTTTAAAAACGGTTGATGGTTGGAGTAATAGGGCAGCTATATACTCTTAGCAAGGCGCATGCATTAGTACATGTACTCATTGGTATCAAGTCAGATGTATTTTATATATATTTTTTTATAGATATATAGGATCATGCGACTGTTTAATGATGATGATGAATTACAAGCAGCACTACATCAGCTTAAACTAGAGTTTCTAGATAGGGGTTATGATGCAAAAACTATTGATAGGTGTATTTCAGATGGTTGGAGTAATAGGGCGGGTAGATGTAGACACTACTTTGACACACGTACTACAGGTGAGGTGGATGGACAAGTTATCGACCGAGAGGTGGTCACACATAAATACAGAGGTACAGACAATACACTTAGGATGCCACTAACGTTTGCAAGCAACATAAATATAGTATGTGATGATGTTACTAAAAATTGGGGTATTCTTTCCACGAGTGACAGCCTACAAGGCATAATTGGGCCTAAGCTGAGCTTCACGTTTAAGAATAATAGAACCCTGAGAAATGAATTATGCTATAGAAGTGCCACAATCAATACCACTAATAAGTCTGACAGATTGGGTACATATTTGTGCAGAGACTGTACAGCCTGTAAGCACATACATAATGGCAGCACATTTACACATCCCTTTAGGAATTTTAGTTACAAAAGTAATTTTTATGCTGACTGCACTACATCAAATGTGGTCTATTTTGCATATTGTATGGCATGCTGCAGTTTCTACATAGGCAAGACAAGACTAATAGACGCCTAAAGGATAGGATCCTTGAACACTATAGAGACATCAGAAACGTTAAAGAAAGTAGTGCTATTGCCATGCATACTAAGAATACAGGACCATAACATATCTACAAATTTTTAGTTTTACAGATATTGTCTGAGAAACGGAGATAGGGTAATTTATCTAATGATACAGAAGCTGCCGGACAGAGATGGATCATACGATTTAATGCAGATAAACCCCCGGGTTTGAATCAAATGGTGTCGCTTAAACCATTTTTAAAAGCTCGACCATTGAGGCATTGAGTTTTTTGTATGGCACGTCCAGTATATATATATATATATATATATATATATATATATATATATATATATATATATATATATATATATTATTATTATTATTATTATTATTATTATTATTATTTTATTTTTTTTTTTACAATTTCATAATTTTATACTTATGCATGTCTATATGCTGGTTTTATGTGTATGTCAATACTTAAGTATATTTTAGCATTCATTTATATATTTTTCACTATTTATATTATGCCTATATACTCTTAGCAAGGTGCATGCATTAGCACATGTAGTCATTGGTATCAAGTCAGATGTATTTTATATATATATATATATATATATATATATATATATTTTATAGATATATTTTATATATTTTTCTATGCATGTTTTAACAGAATTATTAGCTTGGATAAGGAATGTGTGATATATGTTATTCTTATTGCATTATTTAGTTTTATATTTTTTTATTCTGCATTGGCAACTGCGTTTCTCTTTAACAGTGACTAGGGTAATTGCCTGCATCATCATGTGACCGTTTCAAGTATTTAAGGAAGTGTGGAATTTCAACAGTTGTCTGATGAAGGGGTTGATCCCTGAAAGCGCTAACCTGTGTACTGTTTGTACTGTTCTACTTAAATAAATCTCCTAGATGTGGTACTGTCGGTGTTTCTTTACGTTTGTAGTTCCTTATTTTCCACTGGCAGTTTTGTGTCTAGAGAGGACTCTGTGCATCCACTAAATCAATTCTTTCTTTGCAGTAGGAAGAAGGGTTAAGAAAACATTGCTTATGATTACATTTTTTGTGTGTTCTTTGCTTGATATCTCCCCTGCCTTCTCTTAATTTTTGTGTGTAACCTTTAGCCTGCTGTAACTAGTAACATACAGATTTATGCTGTAGATAAGAGAGAGCATCATACATGCCACCTTTTACATACTAGATTTTGTAAATACCCAAAATGTTATACAACTCCTTACATGTCTCTTCACTTATGTTCACCACTGTTATTTCTAAGCTATTAAAATGATTTTATAACATGTGCCTCTATTAGTTATACATGACAATTGCTAGATATGCAGTATAATGCAACAGTGAAGTATCACTAAAGTTTTCTGTTATGGCAAAAATATGACTAACCACATCTTGATCAACAGTGACACCATAAGGTTCTTTAAGGAATGACAGGGTAGTGTCAGATGGGAAAGGGTATTCTGTCCATTAATTCTGGAATACATCCAGTTCTGTGGCATACTGGCATGATGATTTTACTAGGAATAGATCATCTGAGTTCCATTACTTTAGGTAGTGGAGGAAATGATAGGAGAAGAGCCAGGAGTACTGAGCCAATGCCTGCTGCCTGTCATTGGGGAGTGTGTGGGGGTGAGGTGAGAGTTTGCATCCAGAGTGCAGTCTCCAGTTAGACTCACCAATGGAGAGAAATTAACAGTGCAGACACTTTGTGTGAGAGACACGTCCTCAGAAGGTACTTATTGTATTGCAACCTCTTGGACCTCAGTGGGCATTTGCACTGGAAAGTGGCAGGGCTTAAAAAGGTCTCCCCAGCCCCCAACAAATGAATTCACCCTTCACATCACTCAGCTATGTTACTTAGAGAAATAAGTGGGACATAAAACAATTTCTCCTGAGGAGATTGAACTAACCAGTGATGCAAGTGATAGGAATGTTTGATCAGGACTAAAAGTGTGTGTGTGTGTGTGTGTGTGTGTGTGTGTGTGTGTGTGTGTGTGTGTGTGTGTGTGTGTGAGTAAATCACTCAGCTATGTTATTTAGAGAAATAAGTGGGACATAAAACCATTTCACCTGAGGAGAGTGAACTAACCAGTGATGCAAGTGATAGGAATGTTTGATCAGGAGTAAACGTGTGTGTGTGTGTGTGTGTGTGTGTGTGTATGTGTATGTGTGTGTGTAAAGAGCAGGAGGAGGACATTTTGTGTAATGTTTAGTGAACAGTCACACTGCAGAATGTGATCAAAGACTGTGGACACAGTTATGTTCCATTCATATTAAAAATAAATCAAGTGCCGTTACTGGGTATTGTCAGATGACTAGGTTCTAAATTAATGAAATTTGTATGTTTTTCTTATCTTATTCATGAGTTAGAAAAGAATGGGGTCTGGAGCCATTCCTGCCAGCTTCTCTGTTGCAGAGTGTAAAGGAGAAAAACATTCGGAAGTCACTGTCCCAGCAACTAAAAGCTCATCAGAACCATTCCCCCACTACTACTAAGGTAAGATATACATGTATAGAGAAGGTATCACACAAATGTATTTATTCCTGTCTTCTGAGAAATAATTCAATTTATATATCATGTCAAAAGATTAGACAGTGTGATTGCTGAGAATAAACTTCTTAACGTGCTATCGTAGACCAACATTATGCAATTAACAGTTGAAAAATAATTGTAGCAAATGTTTGTGAAGTGTGAAGCATGCT
Organism: Protopterus annectens; assembly: GCF_019279795.1. NCBI lineage: Eukaryota > Metazoa > Chordata > Ceratodontiformes > Protopteridae > Protopterus > Protopterus annectens. Next base: position 279,226,176 of record NC_056749.1, read on the forward strand.
TCACGAGAGAAAAAAATGTTCTTGAGTTTTTCTACCATTCTGCAAAAATATTTGAAACTCACATATAGGTATGTATGTTTAAATTATGAAGCCATGTCGCAAAAATAAGAAATTTTGAATACTTTGAGCATTGATAGTCTAATTATGCTATTCAGTCATGGCTACACACCAAAATATTTTCCTCACAGTGTCTGATATAAAGTTAAAAGCATTTTGTCTCCAGCATTCATTACACTGTATTCTATTTCTCCCTGTAATCTAAAGTGAATTCCCATTTGTTTTATTCTTTTATTGTCTGGCTGTGATGAATTGCATCTAACTCTCTGTCACTGTGCCACAGTTTCATTATAGCCTCTGTTCTCAAGACAGCCCTAATCCTGTTATCAATTTTTAAACAATTTGAATGGTCTGAGTGTTTTTGTGCACTTTTTCAAGTTATCTAGAAAGACACAACAATCCAGTGAACTGCTATTTCCAAACACATTAAGGGAAAATTTGAACAAGGAAAATTCATACAGCATGCAGCAAAAAAAGGCCCAAATTAAACACCATAAAATATGTGCATAAAAGGAACAAACTAGACCCAGTACAGAGACTGAAAGGTATAAGTGAAAATGTAGCAGAATAAATGAAACTGGTAGACTAGTAAATATGTATTTTAAAAATAGAGGGGTCAAGAACCATTCCAAAAGGATGGAGTAGTTAATCCAGCAATGAAGAAAGAGTAGACCCTAAATGAAGTCCCTAAAGAGGAAATGAATATTGTTCAGGAATCTGATTATGAAGCTGTCTGATCAGCTTTCATTTTCCTTAGAACATGGAATAAAGAACAAATGTAGAAGATAAGAGCTGAAAATTTGTCACTGACTGAGTTGCCAAATAAGATTCAACAGAAAGTAAAAGGCAAAAGGCAAACCCAAAATCAGAAACTGATTTGCACGATAAGGTCTAATGGAAAGTAAAAGCAAAATGAAGAGCTCAAAAATCTACAAACGAAAAACTGCGATGGTAAGGGCATCTAGCATTTTGTAATCATAATTGTTTTGTTTCAGGAATTAATGGTATGGATGATTTGATCCTGAGCTTGGAAGAGGTCTTGTTCCTGCTCAAATTGACCTTTCATGAAAATCAACCAATAGGAGGACAGGCAGAACAGCAGACATCAGTAATGTTGTGATGTTATATTTTGCCCCACAGTCTATATCACAGTGGTGTGTACCTTTCCTGGTAGCTTCTGTTCTCGGATAGCACAGCATGAAGTATTCAGTATATACAACAACAATAACCCTTCTAAGCTAGCCCATTAATAATTCATTAGGATAAAGTGAATAAGACTATATTAATTGTTTGATCAACAGGTAACCTCTCCACCTGCTGCACCTGTTGCTGATGAGCTAACAGCGCCATCTCCTGTTGCTGATGAGCTAATAGCGCCATCTCCTATTGCTGATGAGCTAACCGCGCCATCTCCTGTTGCTGATGAGCTAACCGCGCCATCCCCTGTTGCTGATGAGCTAACCGCGCCATCTCCTGTTGCTGATGAGCTAACCGCGCCATCCCCTGTTGCTGATGAGCTAACCGCGCCATCCCCTGTTGCTGATGAGCTAACCGCGCCATCCCCTGTTGCTGATGAGCTAACCGCGCCATCCCCTGTTGCTGATGAGCTAACCGCGCCATCCCCTGTTGCTGATGAGCTAACAGCGCCATCCCCTGTTGCTGATGAGCTAACAGCGCCATCCCCTGTTGCTGATGAGCTAACAGCACCATCCCCTGTTGCTGATGAGCTAACAGCACCATCCCCTGTTGCTGATGAGCTAACAGCACCATCCCCTGTTGCTGATGAGCTAACAGCACCATCTCCTTTTGCTGAGGAGCTAACAGCACCATCTCCTTTTGCTGAGGAGCTAACAGCACCATCTCCTTTTGCTGAGGAGCTAACAGCGCCATCTCCTTTTGCTGAGGAGCTAACAGTGCCATCTCCTTTTGCTGATGAGCTAACAGTGCCATCTCCTTTTGCTGAGGAGCTAAGAGTGCCATCATCTTTTGCTGAGATCTAACAGCATTGTCGCCTGTTGCTGAGGAGCTAACAGTGCCGTCTCCTGTTGCTGAGGAGCTAACAGCGCCGTCTCCTGTTGCTGAGGAGCCAGCGGCGCCATCTCCTGTTGCTGAGGAGCCAGCGGCGCCGTCTCCTGTTGCTGAGGAACCAGCGGCGCCGTCTCCTGTTGCTGAGGAGCCAGCGGCGCCGTCTCCTGTTGCTGAGGAGCCAGCGGCGCCGTCTCCTGTTGCTGAGGAGCCAGCGGCGCCGTCTCCTGTTGCTGAGGAGCCAGCGGCGCCGTCTCCTGTTGCTGAGGAGCCAGCGGCGCCGTCTCCTGTTGCTGAGGAGCCAGCGGCGCCGTCTCCTGTTGCTGAGGAGCCAGCGGCGCCGTCTCCTGTTGGTGAGGAGCCAGCGGCGCCATCTCCTGTTGGTGAGGAGCCAGCGGCGCCATCTCCTGTTGGTGAGGAGCCAGCGGCGCCGTCTCCTGTTGGTGAGGAGCCAGCGGCGCCATCTCCTGTTGCTGATGAGCTAACAGCACCATCTGAAGATGCTGAGGAGTTAACGATTATAAACTGCTATTTCTTGAAAATCATAAGCTACCATCCACCATTTGAATTACTGCGTACTCTATGTTCCCTGCCTGTTTTTACAACAGCAAGTGTAGTTATTCATTTGAGGATTATATCACTTGTATGAAATGACTGCATGTCAGTATTCTCAACAACAGCTACCACATATCTACAATAATGAAAATTGTATGACAACATATGTTTGAGGTGTAAAGAGGTGGAATAATGAAAAGCATGCCCAGGCCCATACTTAAAAGGGATAAATAGATGAGTTTGCCTGAAAGCTAAGTGCCTGACCCAGTAAGCTTGACATAGCTGTTAAAAGCTAAAATAATTCTGTAATAGTCAGTTTACTGGACAGCCTCAAGAAAGATGTCTGAAGATATGTGAAATAATGCTATCTGCAAATTTCTTAAGAAATTTTGAAAAAAACCTGAGTTATTCAAAAAGAGAAGTTATTGTGCCTTTGCTGTTTGAGAACTGTAAGTGAGAATGCTCTATTTGTGCAGAGGGTAGCACATTGTGCAACTGAGGAAATTTAGATGTAGGAATGTTCTTATACCATGCCTGTATGAAGAGAGACTGAACTCTGATAGAAACTCAGCAGTAACCAGGGAGAACCTATTATTTATAAGTTATTGCATACTGGAATACTTTATGACCATAGTTATCTTTTTGTTCCATGGAAACAGGGTTCCACCTTTGTCACAGTAATCAGATTCAGAGTAACACAAAACTTTTTAGACTCACCTTTGTGGATGATTACAAGCTATCAAGTAGCTTCCCACTGTAATCAGCAAAGATTGAGGTAGCAGATTAAATAATATATGCATTTAACCCTTTTGTATGTATCCTAAATGTGCCATATTGAATCAGAATCCACAAAAGAACCAATTAGTGCTGAATAAACAAGTCACATATCTCCATTACATATGTAAGGCATATTGGAATCAAAAAAGAAAACAGTAATAATGAAGTATACCTCATTCGATTTCTTTGTGGGAAGGTGAGAACATTTATGGTGCACTGAATGATTCCTTTCTATGTCAAAGTTAATCTGCATGTGTACATCTCTATAACATTTTAGAATTGTGAAATATAAGTGATTATGCTATTTGTTAGAATTTGATGTTAAGTTGTCTATCTCACCTTCATTCTTGCTGGTTGGGTTCGGAGCCAATCCTCGGCTCCGACTCAGCCATCTTCAAAAGCTCGAGAGCTGCATACTGGCTCAAGGCCACCCCATATCCCATGATGCCTGGCGCTAGATTCCCAGATCTCATTTGCCACTTCTGCTGCGAGGTTGTCTTACTGGCTCAGGTTGTATATTTTATTATTATTATCTGTTTTTTGATAAAAAAAACTAGTAGGTTTAGTGTACTTTTAGTAATCATAGTATACTATCTTCTTGGTGTATCTTTGTTTAGGTATATATATCTTTTCCTTACCTTTATTCCCCTTCCTTTCAGTTAGAGAGTTTTTCCCCTTCCCCCTCTGTCTTTTCTGAGGTAGCCATTTAAGTTAGAGGCTAACCTATCTTTTCCTTAAAAAAAAAAAAAAATATATATATATATATATATATATATATATATATATATATATATATATAGTTAGTATTTATTTAGTTTAGTCTTTTGTTGTTGTTAGACTATTGTATGTATAATTGACTGTTTTTGGGTGTGGTAATTTTGTGTGTGTGTGTTATAGTTACTATACTAAAATGGTTATAGTTGTGTTTTTTTGTCTAGTATTCCTTCTTTAGCTATGTCTAAGGATACCAAGGTGTCCGGATTCAAGAAGTGTGATTCATGCTGTCAGAAGATGTCTCTGACAGATGGTCACACTTCTTGTGTCTATTGTCTCGGCGCCGTGCATTTGCAGGACTCTTGTTTGGTTTGCCTTGCTTTCAGTCCGAGAGTCCTGCAGGAGCGTAGGAATAAGTTAATCGTACGGGGTTTGCTCAAACCCGAGGAGTCACCGGCTAAGGCTCAGCCCGTGAAGTCCTCCAAGCCACCTAAACCTTCGACTCCCAGTTCAGAGCCGTCGTTAGGTGAAGCTGCCACTTCTGCCTCGGTTCCAGCTGGAACCTATGTGCCTGCCTCTCAGTCGGTTCCGACATGCACTCCGGAGCCAGCAGGGAGTCGAAAGAGATCTAGGTCTCCCTCCCTGGAGTCTATACACTCGGCTCCTAGGTCTCCTCTGCTCCAATCGGAGTGCAGTCATTTGTCCTCCCACTCTTCTCGGTCATCGAGATTGTCAGATCACGACTTGGAGAGAGTGGTCTGCAGGCTTTTGAAATCGCAGACCCTAGCTAAAATGTTGTCCAGCCCCCCTCAACAGGGTTCGGCTACATCCTTGTCTGCAGTCATTCCTCCTCCGACTCCTCCCTTGAGTTCGGAGCCAGAGCTCATTGGGGTTCGAATCGTGGAACCGTCAGTACTGATACCTTCTCCTTCGGTTGCGTTGTTGGCTCTGATCACTTCCTTGGTACCGTCCTTGGAGGGATCTGGGTGTCGAGACTCCATCGTTGGCTCCGAGGGGGCGAGTGGCATTGGACCCTTGTCCGACCCCGTTCTCCCCCTCGGAGCTTCGCCGCATGTGAGCTCGGCTCCTACATCGGCTTCGGAGCCGTCCCCTTCAGTGCGGAGAGGGATTCTGGTCTCTTCGGGACCGGATCCATCTTGGCATCCGAGCAGGGATGCCTTCAAGGTTATGAGGAGCATGCTGGCTCCTGAGTCAGCCCCACGATCATCCCCACTGGCTCCTCCCACAATGGTGCCTGTGTCTGCCTCTGTCCCTCCTCCAGACCCCAAGCATGGGGAACCAATGCTCCAGGGCACCCCCTTGGGTGTATCGTCCTCTTCCGAGGCCTCCCCTGATCATTCAGAGGAGCCACTTCATAAGAGGAAATGCAAGAGGAAGCATGTTGACTCCCCTGAGTCTGTCACATCAGATACCGACATGGAGGATTCAGAAGGGTCCCCGAGATCCCCCTCTGAAGATGTCTACTTTTCAGAAATCCTTGAGATGCTTAGGCAGAGGGGGAACTGGACTACCCTAAGCCCCTCCGAGGATGAGTCGGTATTTCTGGATGTGTTTGGATCCCGACCTTCCACCTCCTAGGTGTCTCCGCCTTTCAACCCACTCATGTCCGTGGTGGCTCAGAAGGCGTGGTCAGCTCCAGACACAGTGGAGCTAAATTCATAACGGCACCACAGGATAAATAGTTTTTGACCAAAGGTGTCCCTGTTGATGCCATGGTGGTAGCAGCGGCCATGAAGAAGGAGTTGGCTGAAACTTCATCTGTCCATCCTCCTAACAAGGAGTCCAGGATGATGGACAGATACCGGAAGCGGATGTTCTCTTCAGCGACTTTTTCTATGAGGTCTCTGAATTACTTGTGCCACTTTACCCGCCTTCAAAAGGATCTTCTTAAAGAGCTTCGAGATACCCTCTAAGATCCATCAGCTGAGGGGGCACAGGCTAAGGCTGCCTTCCAGCTGGCAACTCTTAATTCAGTGGTGAACTCCTCCATGAAGCTCATTTCTTATACAGTTGATGGTGTGAGTAGAGCCGCAGGCACAGGTGTTGCTCTAAGGAGACACGCTTGGATGCGGCTATATAACTTTGCGAAACCTTTCAGAGCGTCTTTCACCAACACCCCCTTTGATGGTTCCTCTCTTCTTGGATCACAGGTGAAGGACACCCTTACCAGGTGTGAACAGGAAGGCAAGACTCTCTCTGCCATGGGAGTCCATTTTTCCACTCCTTCTAGACCATATCCCAAGGGTCAGAAGATCGGAAAGATGTGGTTCCGGAAATCTCAGGGAGCCTTGCCGGACACACATGGTGAGTTTCCATCCAGGGGCAGAGGAGGGAACAATAATCGACGCCGCCCTTGTGGCAGAGGGGGTCCGCAAAACCAGGGCAGCAGAGAATCCTCCTCTGAGAAGCCCCCTCACCGTCCCTGAAGGGTTGCCCGACTGCTCACCTTCGGAGACAGTCGAGGGAAGATTATCACTGTACCCAAGAGCCTGGCAAGACATAACACAAGACAAATGGGTACAGTCAGTTATATCCGGAGGCTACAGAATACCCTTCATTCGCACTCCCGTAAAGTCATACAAGTCCCTTCCAGATGTTCCACCCAATCTGAGGGATCAAGCAGTACAAGAAATTTCAGAACTGCTAAGAAAAAGAGCTATCCAGCATGTCCCAGTAGACCAGCAAGGATCCGGAATTTACTCAAGGTTCTTTTTGGTACCAAAAAAAACAGGGGACTGGAGACCCATTCTGGATCTCAGCAGACTGAATAGGTCTGTACAAAGAACCAAGTTTCAGATGGTCACGCTACAGTCCATTATGCCCTTTCTGGGTCAGGACAATTGGATGTGCTCTATAGATCTTCAGGACATGTACTACCACATCAAAATGGACAGACACTCCAGAAGATTCCTCTGCTTCTGGCTGGGAGCCAGCCATTACCAGTTCAGAGCTCTGCCCTTTGGTCTCACCACAGCCCCGCCAGTTGTTCACCAAATGCATGGCAGTGATTACCGCTCACCTGAGACGGCAAGGATTCCAGGTGTTTCCATATCTAGATGACTGGCTCCTTATTGCTACCACCAGGCATCACCTTCTGCGAGCCAGAGACTTCACTATCGACACTTGCTCCAGACTAGGTATCTCAATAAATTTCAAAAAGTCTGCATTGTCACCTTGTCAGTCTATCACCTTTATAGGCGCAAATTTAAATACAAAAGACATGTCAGCTAGCCTTCCACCAGACAGGGTATTAGTGATTCATCAACATGTACAGGTCTTATTAGCATGCAAAAGAATTCAAGCCAGGTTCGTCCTCCAAACTCTAGGTCTTATGGCAGCAACTGTCATACTTGTTCCTCTAGCTTGTTTTCACATGAGGATCCTCCAGTGGCTGCTTTTCACCCAATGGTCCTTCCAGCAGCTTCCCGTGTCTCACATGATTATGATCACAGAAGCATGCAAAAAGCACCTTGCATGGTGGATGGTCTCCACATCAGTACCCCTAGGCAGACCATTTGTACTTCCCCCTCCAATTGCTATGGTTACCACGGATGCTTCCCTGATCGGGTGGGGGGCATTATCAGGGCAGGACAGTCCAAGGCACCTGGCAACCTCACGTGTACCACCTGCATATAAACGTCTTGGAGATGAGGGCCGTGCTTCTAGCGTTGCAAGCTCTACAGGACTCTCTTACTACCGGGACCATTGCAATTCAAATGGACAACATGTCAGTAGCGTGGTACATCAACAAGCAGGGCGGAACCAAGTCCCTACCCCCAATGTCGAGAAGCACTCAGACTCTGGCAGTGGGCAATCTCTTCCCAATGGTTTCTGATAGCAATGCACATCCCTGGGAAGTCCAACATCATAGCAGACAGATTGAGCAGAGTAATTCTCATGCCTCACAAATGGTCTCTGAATCAAGTAGTTGCGGATCAAATATTCTGCAAATGGGGACAGCCTTGCTGCGACCTTTTTGCCACCCCTTTCAACAATAAATGCAACAAATTCTTCTCTCTCCTTCCACTTTCCGGACATTCCCCCAGAGTTGCTCTATTCCACGATTGGCCTCAGGGACTTCTTTATGCATTCCCTCCGTTTCCCCTTATTCCAAAACTGATACAGAAAGCTACCATTTTGGGCTGCAAAATGTTGCTCCTTACTGGCCTTGAGAAATATAGTTCCCGTTCCTGCATCATCATCTTCTTGAGCAGCCTTGGACTCTGGACCCAGTTCCAGACTTTTGATCCATCAATTGGGCGGGCTGCACCAATCCCTGCAATCTATCCCAGCTCACTGCTTGGTTGCTCCACTTCCAACCTTAGCCAGGCTTCCAGATATCTCCCCGTCTGTGCGGGAAATTATTTTATCATCGCACAAGTCTACCACTATAAAATGTTTTTCTTCCTGGGCAGAGACTAAGAATATAGACCCCTTTTCAGCCCCTATACACTACATTTTGGATTTTCTTGCAGAAGTCTTCCATTCTGGGTCCACTTACGCTACAATTAGAGTTCAGTTAGCTGCAATTTAAAATTTTCACATTGGCCTGTCGGGAAATAATATCATGTCACACAAGCTGTGTAAAGCCTTTCTCAAAGGTACCACTCTGCTCAGGCCTCCAGTGAGAGATCCCCCACCTCCGTGGGATCTAAACTAAATATTTCTCTAATATTGCCTCCCTTCGAACCTGCAGCTTCTTGTTCCCTGGAGTTTTATCATGGAAAACTCTCTTTCTGGTAGCCATTACTTCAGCCAGAAGAGTTTCGGAACTGCAGGCTCTTTGTTCCCGTCCTCTGTACCTGGTGTTCCACAATGATAGGGTTGCTCTCAGGACTAATCCTTCCTTCCTTCCTTCCTAAGGTCTCTTCAGAAAATAACTTGAATCAGTCCATAGGTCTTCCTGTGTTTTTTCCCAACCACTCCAACAGGACGGAATACAAATTGCATCAGTTAGATGTTCACAGGCAACTACGCTTTTATTTGCATAGAACTAAATATATCAGGAAATCGGACCAACGTTTCCTTTCCTATGCTGAGGGTAAACAAGGTTTTCCAGTTTCAAAAGTAACCTTGTCCAGGTGGTTAACTTCTATCATCACAGTTATCTATCAACTGAGGAATAGAGAGTTACCTGTTAAACCGAAAGGTCACTCCACTAAAGCTTTAGCCACTTCTGTGGCTTTTCAGGCTAGGTTACCCATGGAATCTATTTGTGCTGCGGCTACGTGGGCCAACCTACATACTTTCATTTCACATTATAAGTTGGATTTGATTTCCAGGAACAGCGCTAATTTTGGTTCCACTGTTCTGAAGAGTTTGTTTCAATGAGCCACCCAGGATTTTAGGTGCTAGGGACGCTGTCCCAACCAGCAAGAATGAAGGTGAGATAGACAACTTAACATAAAGAAGTTATGTACCTACTATAACGTTCCATGTTAGTTGTCTTCTTCTCGCCTTCTTTCTTGCGTCCCACCCTCAATCCCCCTACCCTTGTTGACTGAGAAGAGTTCTTTATGGTGTTTGTTCGCTGGCTGAGTCTTCTCTGGCTATTCCTTTCTGTCTAGTAGCCTCTCTGGAGGTTTTATATATTTCAGGATAGGATCCTTTCCTTTATTATGTCTGCAGTTAGTCTTAACAAACGAGATCTGGGTATCTAGAGCCAGGCATCATGGGATATGAGGTGGCCTAGAGCCAGTATGCAGCTCTCGAGCTTTTGAAGGATGGCCGGATCGGAGCAGAGGATAGGCTCGGAACCCAACCAGCAAGAAAGAAGGCGAGAAGAAGACAACTAACATGGAACGTTATGGTAGGTACATAACTACTTTATCTCTGATGAAACCCTTTCTTAAAGTAATTGCTTTGTAGTTCTTATCGTATTTGTTGCACTGAATTTTACTTTAATGCACCTTCTATACGAGGCATGCAAGTGCATTTGGAATTGGGCCCATTGATTGCCCTAATTCAATGATGTAAAACACATGTATATAACTTAACTTTACTGATGCATAGAGGAGCAACTTGATCATAATATTGAACTGTATTCTTTATTTTAGGATATTTTAGTTATGGCATTCTTGAAATATTTTACTTTCCAGAATTCCGTGCCTTGGGCACAAGGACACCACATAAGTTGTGAAAAAACAATGTTTTTCATGTGCCCTAAGTAAAAAAGTTGTTTTACAGCATTCAGCCACAGTAGCATGAAGCTTCTCAAATATTTCCCCTGTGGGAGACAAATCTGTTTCTGGCCTGTGATAGGCTAGTTGCACATCTCGGCAGTGCCGCAGACTGTGCTGTTTGCCTCATCAAGGATCACTCTTCCATAGAAAAAGCACAAATGGTGCTATGGACAGAGGCTTTTTGTGAGTTCATTGAGTTGGCTCATGCAAAGCCTCCTGTAACATTTGCATTCACTGCCATCATTAATCCTGACATTATGGTGACTACTTCAGAGAATGCTGGTGTCCAAAAAATTTGTTAAGCTGTCAGCAGCACATCATTAGAAATCTAATTTGATAATGTAGCAGCAGCCATAAAGCTCCCTAATATATTTTACAGGGCATGGGGAGACAGTACAGTTGTGTAGAATCTTACCAAAACAGTAGATGTCCTTGTCTTCTTCACTGTTGCATTATTCTTCATAGAAGGACTGTCTCACCCAGGGCAGCCCAAACCTCAGCCAGTATAAAAAAGCCAAAAAAAGATCTTGTATATGACATACATCATATTTATGCTCCCCTCACAGAACGTAGGGCATAAAAGGGACATACAGATGCAACTACCTAGAAATGAAGTAACCCAGAAGAGAACAGTCACCAAAGGACAAATTAGTCCATCCACATCCAGAAAGAAAAAAAAAATATCAGAACAAGCAAGGGGGGGGGGTTGGAGGGAGAGAGCGAATACTATAAAAGTGAAGAGAAGGACATCTACTGTTATGGTAAGTCCTTCTAGCTCACTTTTGTAGTATTCTTCATAGAAGGGAGAGTAAAAATGCTCAAGAAATAGAATGAGAGGTGGAAGGCAGAGGAGAGCACTCAACAAACCCAGATAAAATGCTTTCAGCAAAATCTGCTCTGGCCCTAGAAACTATATCCAACTTATAGCTCTTAGTAAAGGTATGCACTGAAGACCAAATAGCTTCAAGGATGGAAATGGTGTTCAACCCCTTGAAGAAGGCACCAGAAGAGGCAACAAGCCCTACTGGAATGTAACAGAAGTAGACTGAGATTTACCATGAAAAGAATAACAATAACAAGAAAATGGCCTTGAAAGTCCAGGAGGAGATGGTTTGCTTAGAAACAGCCAAACCCAAAGAGCTTTAAGGAAAGGAAACAAAAAGTTGATCATACTTGCAAATAGTCTTAGTTTCTATCCAAATAGTACCTGAGCTGTCTGTGCAAATCCAAGATATGCAGAACCCTTTCACTAGCAGACTGAGGAGAAGGGAAAAAGGAAGGGAGTTGTACCGACTGATTAAGGACAACTCATTCACCACCTTGGGAATAAAAGAAGGATTAGTATGAAGGAATACCCTCTCCCTGTATAAAAAAAAAAAAAAGAGGAATGGCCAAAAGAGCATGGAGCTCAGAAACCCTCTGGGCAGAAGTAACAGTCAGCAACAAAAGTCTTCCAGAAGCAGAATCTGCTGGCTCAGAAAGAGAAAGAGCCAGAGTCAGTTTTTCGAAAATAAAATTAAGGTCCCAAGGAGGAGGACTAGATTTCCTCGGAGGCCTAATATGCAGGGCACCTTTAAGAAATTGTTTGACCTCAAAACGAGAAGTCAAAGGAGGATTCAATTGCAGACTAGCAGAAATGGCTGACTAATGAGGAGTATATCAAACAAACTTCCTCACTTAAATGCATTCATAACAGAGACCTGGCTAAAACCCAGCACCCAGAGTGAAGAAATTCTCCCACCAGGATATAATATCCTAAGACTAGATAGCATGGGAAAGAAGGGAAGGGGGTCTTGCAATTCTCTATAAAAGCACACTAACTCCAACCTCTACAAACTCCTCTACCTAAATTTAGTACTGCTAAGACCTTAGGCTCTGTGCTACTGCTAAACAAGAAAAAGAGCATCAATATTCTTTGTGCTTATATCCCTCCAGGTAATAACTCTCCAACAATTGAGGAAATTCTACAATGGACAAAGGGATAACATCCCACAAGAAACTATTTTACTTGTTTGTTTGTGTCTTTCGGCTTTCCCGGTTAGGGGTCGCCACAGCGGAACTCCGGTCCACTAATGATTGGCAGTTGATTTTTACATACTGGCTTGCCAGGTCTGACGCACAACCTTCAACGAAGGTACGCCCTTTCATGCATGTCTCCACGCAGAAGACGCTCTAGCTGAGAATCGAACCGGACAGCGTCTTACTGTGAGGCGACAACGCTACCGCAGCACCACCACCGTTACCTAAATACTGATTGGCTAGCCTGCAACTCCAAAAACCCCACTAACCACATCAGCCTGTACAGATTCTCTCAACTCTTTCATGAACCCACTAGAGCAGATAAAAAACCCCAAAAGAAATCTATACTAGATTGGACACTGGTAAACTGCCCTGAACATAATTACCAAATTGGTTGTCTACCAGATGGACTTAGCGACCACCTCCCAGCATTCCTGCTATGGAAACGCATAAACTTACACAAACCCATAGTTTATAGACTAATTAGAGATATTCACAATCTAAACTGACAGGATCTTAACATTACTTTAAAAAATGTAACTGGGAACCATTTCACACCCTTGACTTAGACCAAGCAGTTGACTACTTTAATAGTACGCTTACTAATATCCTTAATTTAGTAACCCCATAAGAAAACGTAGAGCTAAACTACATTATGCTCCATGGCTTAGTAGGTCCACTAGAGCCTTATTAAAGTCCAGAGGATAAGGCATGGAAAACCTGGAAGAAGGATAACACTAGCCTATCCAAACAAAAAACTATCAACAACTTAGGAATCAAGCCAAAAAACAAACAAAGCTTGATAAACAGAACTACTTCCTAGGTATCCAAAACAAACACTCGGAAGACCCCACCAAAGTTTTGGCATGCAGTTAATTCCCTACTAAAACCTGGCAAAACCACCACACCAGCTCCCACCCCCACCAGTATAAATAGCAACATAGCCTCCCAATTCAGTCATGACTTTACAGAATCCATTAAATCACTATCCACCCAACTATCCAAAAATAGCTATTCATCTATGCCGGTATCCACTCCTAACAAAACACCTTCCTTTACACTCTCACCTGTCCCAACATCTACGGTAAAAAAAATACCTCTTAAAACTAAAACCCACTACTCTTGCAGCAGATGGTATACCAGCTAATTTCCTAAAAATGTCCACTGACTCCTTATCCTACCCTGTCTCAATCCTTATCAACTGCTCCATACAGGAACCCTATATCCCTCAACTGTGGAACATCTCGTACATTATTCCCCTTCATAAAGGTGGCAGTTCCTATGATTTCTCAAACTACTGCCCCATTGCCATTTTGTCTCCTTTATCAAAGATACTTGAGAAATGTATTCACTCTCAGGTCATGCATTTCCTAAATACAAACAATCTCCTCTCTTCTACTCAGCATGGCTTCCATCCACACCACAGCACAACTACCACTCTTCTCTCTTTTACGAATCTGGTAACCAACATAGAAATAATAACAGTTTTGTATCTGCTATATTCCTGGACCTCTCTAAAGCATTCAACATGGTTTATCACTCCATACTAATAGATACACTAACCTCTTTGTCCTTTTGCCCCTGACACTATTGCTTGGTTTAAAAACCATCTATCTGACAGACAACAATTTGTCCAATGGCAGGGTGTTCTATCACCTTTACTTCCAACCACCATAGATGTACCTCCAGGTTCTATATTGGGTCCACTTCTCTTTTCCATCTTCACCAATAATCTGCATATCTCTACCCTGAACGTCTCACTCATAAAGTATGCAGATGATTTGACCCTAATCTGCTCAGCCCCATCTCCTACCACTCTTACAACTTACCCAGGAATCCTTTATCTCTGTGGAAAGTTGGATCACAAATATCCAACTTATCCTAAATCCCAAAAAAACTAATTTGCTCCTTTTCACCCCCTAACAAATCAAAAACTTCTCCTCTCTCCTTCTCTCTCTCTCTCTTCCAAAAATGGTACTGTCATTTCACCCTCTCCCCATACCAAACTCCTTGGCATTGAAATAGACAATAACCTCTACTTTGACATCCATATCTCTCAAACTATCAAAAAGGTGCACAAAAAAATGGGTACCCTATATAGACATAAAAACTTTGTCAGATCAGGCTCGGGTCACCCTACCCCAAACTCACCTTCTGTCCACATTAATGTATACACCACCAATACTGACCCATGTCAAAAAATCTAACTTTGACAAACATGAGTCTTGTTATAACAAAAGTGCCAAGTTTGCTAATAACTCCGGCTTTAAAAGCCATCATTGTATACCGCTAAGGCAGCTTCAGTGGCTTGAACTCCCACAGCTTTTAACTTTCCACCAACTAGTCATTGCATATAACATTCTAAAACATCCTAACAAAACTCCAGCACTAAGACAATTACTGACTCGCTATACAGGAAATTGTCCACTCCACTCTGCCAACAAAATCACTCCTCCCTATCTCCTCAGCCAACAAGGAAAGCTCCATTTTCACACAGTATAACTAAAAGTTGGAATAACCTTACCATTTTTATGACTTCTGCATTAAATACTACACAATTCAAAAACTTTCTTAAGTCTCATTTTATAAGTTCATGGCTTTGTCCATGTGTTACATAATCCTACAATACGCTTTCTCCGTCTTTTTCTTTCTCTCCTACAATAGACCCTCTGTAAGCATAGTATTGATAAATGGTATCCCTTATCCTTGATATGTGGTTTTGTAGTGATTTTTGTCCTATTCACAACTAACAAAATGTATATATGTACATTTTCTTATGTGTTTTTTTTCTTTTCCTAAAATGCTGCTATGATGACTCTGTTTTCCTTTTGTATAATAATCACCAACAAACTTTAATGTTCTTTAAAAAGCAACAAATTCAACCAAGCGCTTTCACCTAGCTTCTGCCAGGCTTTCTCAAGGACTGAATACAAATACATTCATTCATTCCTTATTTAAATACATTGTTTTAACATCAGCTGGTCAACAATTAATTAATTACATAGTAATAATCAAACAATCTAACACTTAATTAAAAGACTAATGGATCCCTAACTCTACACCTTCCTTCTGCCGTTTATACATTTTTATTCCCCTGTTCTACCCCATTAAAATGCTTAAAGCCTAGCTTTCCTTAATTTTAAAACTGGTGCAATATTAATATTTTCATTCAATCCTGGGAACCTTGTAGCATCTAATTTAAGCTGCCAGTACAATTCACGGTATTCCAACCGTGTCTCCCAGCTCCCTCCTCTCACTTCTGGGGTGATCTGTTCCAGTACCATGAATTTTAGTTTCATCTCCCTACATTTTTGGGAATGCTTAAAGAACGCATTTGTTTCCTTACCACTGGCGATGTCATAAAAATGCTCATACACCCTTCTTCTAAGGGGTCTTTCTGTTTTGCCAATATAAAAACCTAAGCAAAGGGTACAGACCCCTAGGTACACCACCCCTTTTGATGCACAACTATAGTAATTGTGCGATCTGACGCAGAATTTCCTGTGGGGTAAATATAATGTACCTTGGTTTAACATGGCAGAACATTGATTACAGTGAGTACATTTAAATGTCCCCATTTTGTTTTTATTCGTTTTGACATTTTCCTTCTTTTCAAACCATTCTTTTAAATTATGTCCTCTCCTTCTTATAAAATGAGGGTTTCCCAAAAATAATTCCTACCAATCCTCATTCATCCCCAAAATCGGCCAATATTTTATTGCCTCTATTTCTTGTGTCTTGTTTGAAAAAGTGAGCACAAAATTATTTCTATTTTCAATGTCAGACTTCTTTTCCTGTTGTCCTTTCTGCGGTATTATGTTGCCTAATCCTAGTAAAGGTGGATATTTTGCTTCTCTATTGTTTCTGACTTCTTAAATCGTACTATCTATTAAGTCTTCTGGGTATCCTTTCTCCAAAAATAATCCTTTGAGGGTATCACTCTCCTTCCTAAAACTTTCCATCAAACTAGACATTCTTGAGGTCCTAATTAACTGTCCTTTGATAATGCCCTTTTTTTGGTAAAAAGGGTGTCCACTATTAAAATGTAAAAAAGCATTAGAAAAAGTTGGTTTCCTAAATATTTGAGACTGAAATTTGGAATTAGCATAGTCCTTCATTAACCTGATGTCCAAATAATGTAATTCATTTAAATCCATTTCATAAGTGAATCTTAAAAAATTTGTGCTGGAGTTCATAAAATGCATAAACATTTTTAATTCATTTTCCGTCCCAGCCCATAGTAAACAGACATCATCCAAATAACGTCTGTAAAATCTTATTTTCCCTTTCCATGGGCTGTTAAACACATTATTTTGTTCCCAGTGATGTAATACTAAATTCGCATACACTGTCGCACAGGGTGTCCCCATCGCCACCCCCTTTTTTTTGTCTATAAAACTCACCTTTAAATAACATAACATTGTTATCTAGTATTATTTCCATAAATTCTGACATCAAGTTAATGTTTCTGCTATCCAGTCCAGTTTCTTTATTCAATACCTCTCCAAACCATTTTAATCCTATTTGGTGCGGAATACTGGGGAATAATTCTACCACATCTATGGTCACCATCCATAGTTGCATATCAAACCATGTGCCGTTAATATCTTTTAAAAATTCCCAAGAATCTTTACAAATATGTTCTATTGTGGACATAAATTTCTTCAGTTTTTCATCAATAAACTTAGCTAGTGGCTCTGTGATGCTTCCTGCACCTGCCACTATTGGCCTGAATCTCAATTGTTCCAACCCTTTGTGTGTTTTCGGTATCCCGAAAATAACTGGAATCTTAGGTTTGTCTACATGTAGGAAATTGTATATCCTCTCATTAATAACCCCCTGTAATAAATGATCATATAATAAGTATTCAATTTTTGAATGGGCTATATTAATTTCATTTTTGGATATCACTTCATATTGTTCTTCATCCTGCAACATTTCATAAATATGAGCATCATAATCCACCTCATACATCAGTACCCCCCCCCCCCTTATCTGGTTTCATAATTCTGCAGCCTTCTTTTTTCAACAATTCCATCAATTCCCATTCTTTTGGTTCCAGATTACTAAACTGCACCTGTTTTAAACTTGTTCTCATTTGTCTTAGATCTTTCTCTACCAGTTCTCCAAAAATATTTAAAATAGGGTGGGTTGGTGGGTTAAAAGTCCTTTTCCTAGTTAACCTTTGATCTGATTTGGGTTTGCCCTTAAACATTATTTTTAAATGTAATTGTCTTAAAAACATTTTTACATCTATTATTACTTCTGGAACATTAGTTGCTTTGAGGGGAACGAAATGAAGCCCTTTGGAGAACAGGCTGAAGTATTCTTGTGTAGGTGTCAGGTCAGTGTAGTTAAAAATGGAAAAATTATCCTTCCTATACACAATCTGTCTTTCAACATACCCTTGTAAATTCAGGGGGCTTCCTCCAGCTTCTATATTCGATTGTAAAAACTGTTCTATGTCTGCTGTTGTTGCCTTATCCCCTTCCCCCCTCTGTTGGGGGGCTGTTGAAAATCCTGCACTGAATACTTCCTATTTCTTTCAGCCAGCCTTTCACTTCTCCTGGGTTGTTCTATTGTGTTGCTCAAATCATCGTTGTTGAGGTTGCCCTCTTCCTCTAACCTAATTAGTCTTTTAATTAAGTGTTAGATTGTTTGATTATTACTATGTAATTAATTAATTGTTGACCAGCTGATGTTAAAACAATGTATTTAAATAAGGAATGAATTAATGTATTTGTATTCAGTCCTTGAGAAAGCCTGGCAGAAGCTAGGTGAAAGCGCTTGGTTGAATTTGTTGCTTTTTAAAGAACATTAAAGTTTGTTGGTGATTTTAGTTGACTCTGGGTCCTGTGGCTTTTGGATATTTCGCAGTTACTTGGTCTGTTCAGCAGTTTGTTTTTTGTATAATAATATTATTTTTGTTAATTATGTGGAGCTTTTCTCCCCGGGCCTCTGCTGTAAATGGACCTCATCCAGTCGGATCATCCCGGTTAACAAATGTAAAATAAATAAATAAAATAAAATAAATGAGCCTTTATGGAAGAATAAGCCAAGCTACACTGGAGCAACTCACACAAATAAGAGAGGACCAGAGGGACTCACATTGAAAAATGGTCCTGGTTATGAGCATGGCACCAGACTGAAAATCTTTTCCATTTGAACATGTAAGATTTTCTGGTTGAGGGTTTCCTTGCCTTCTGTAAAACCCTGAACACGTCCTTGGAAAAGAGGTGCCTGAAAGGGATGAAAACCCTATTACCCACAATGTCAGTTGCAGGTTGCAGAGTGGACAAGTGGGAATGGATGTGAGACCTCTTGTCCTCTGTAAGGAGATCCAACCAGTGAGGGAGCCACTAGCAAGATGTTTGGAAAGCCCAGCTGAATCTTCTGCAGGACTCTTGGAAGTAGAGGAAGAAGAGGGAAAGCATAAAGAAACATCCCTTTCCAAGGAAAGGAATGGGCATCTGTCTTCCACACCAGATGGCATGGCACTCTGGAACAGAAGAGAGGAAGCTGCCTGTTCAGAGGGGGATGCAAAAAATCTACCCGAGGAATACACCAATGGACAATGTCCAGAAACAGGTCTCTGTGAAGCATCCATTCATGAGCCTATGTTTTGGACCTGCTCAGAGAGTTGCCACTAGATTGGCTCTGAAGAATGTATACTGCCTGAAGAGTTAATTGATAAATGAGATCCACTTCCCAAGCCTGAACTGCCATCTTGCAGAGGAAGTAAGATTTCATGCCCCCACCCCCTGCTTGTTGACATGCCACATCACTGTAGTGTTGTCTGTCTACACCTTCAAGGGACCTGAAGAAAACATGGGATTAAAAGCCTGAAGGACCAGAATTAGAGATCTCATGTCTTTGATGTTGATATGGTCTGACTTCTGATAGTGAGGGCAAAGACCCTGAACCTTCAGGTGACCAAGAGAAGTCCCCACATCCCATGTCTGAGGCATCAATGAACAGTTCTTGAGAAAGGACTGTAGGCTGGAAAGGGTCAGCCTGTGTTGAGAGCAAACTGTTAAATACGCCACTCGAATTCCATCTTGAGACAAGGAAGGAGAGGTACACTGAAATGCAGAGGGTTACGATCGCCACTCGAATTCCATCTTGAGACAAGGAAGGAGAGGTACACTGAAATGCAGAGGGTTACGATGCTATAGCAAAACTAACTTGAAGTACCATTGAAGTTTTCACATATGCAGTCTGGCAAGAGGAAGCATTAGAATAGAAGAGGCCATGAATCCCAAGACATGAAGAAACTCCCTGACTGGCATGGCAGTCTAAGGAAGAAGAGATTGAAAGAAGGCTGTCAATGACAATACCTTTGGAGGTGGAAGAGAGGCCAGTATTGGCTCTGTTTATATCCTGCATCCCAGGTAGACATGATCCTGATAGGGAGACGAGACAGATTTTTGGAAGTTGAAAGTAAACCCCAGACTTTGTAGAAGAGGGATGGTGAACTGCAAATCCTGTAACAATCGACTGGGAGAAGGCACCTGAAGCAACAGGTCATCTAGATGAGGAAAAATCTGAATGCCTTGGAGCCTGCAGAAATCACAGGAGCTAGACATTTTATGAATACTCTTCAGGCAGTAGGGAGGCCAAAGGACAAAGCAGAGAATTGAAAATAAGAGGAAGAGACAGAAAGACATAAAATCTTCCTGAAGAGAGGATGAATAGGGATATGAAGGTAAGCCTCTTTCAGATCCAAGGACACCAGAAAAGCCTGGGATAATAAAAGAGGAAACAGAGTTTGAAGAGTAAGCATCTGAAAAGTTGGGATCTCGAGAAAGGTGCTGAGTCAGGAGAGATCCAAAATACGTCTTCAAATGCCCTCCTTTTGAGGAACCAGGAACATCTGGAATAAAAACCCCTTTACACTTGGGTAGGGGGGGACAGGTTGAATGGTTCCTTGATTCGACAAGGGCCCTAAAATCTCCATGAAATGAGGAAGTTGCTCTAGAGGAGGTGCAGTAATCCCTGAAAAATGAGGGAGATATTTCCATACCATGAAGTAACCCTGATGCATGATAGAATGCAATAGTCTGAAGTGATAGGACACCAATTTGGAAGACAAAGGAACCTGGTCAAAAAGAAGGGTGGGTGAATTGTCAAAGAGAAGCAGGATTATCAGATATGGAAAGCTTCTGGGCCACAGAAATCTGAGAAGTCTTAGCAGAGGAGGTCCACTTCCCACCCTTCCTGCCCTTAGAGGCCTGGCAGGGTTGTCTGCAAACAAAAGAACAACTATTAGGACACTTCCTCTGGAACTTAGGCATAGGAGAGACAAAAATATGTTAAGGTCTTGTAAGGCTTTGCCCTTTTTGTTGAAGAGACTTAAACATGGCTGCAGCAGCAGCAGTCCTAAAAAGATGTGAATTATCCAAACGAGTACTCAAAAAGTTGGCCTTAGTGTCCTCAGGTAGAGACAGGAGATGAAGCCAAGAATAACACCTCCTGGCAGACCCAAAAGCCACAGCCCTAAAAGAGGCATCAGCAGCATCATAGCTGCACTTAATAAAGTGGCGAGCCACTTGAGAAGCAGAACTTAAAACAGATAAGGCAGAAGATTTGCCATCAGAATCAGGGAAGGCAGAAATAACCTAACAAGCCTAAGCAATCAAGGCCAGAACATACCTGGTTATGTGGGTTTGATAATTAATAGCCCTAAAGGCCAAAGTATAAGCAGTGTAAACTTTCTTCCCAATGCTCTCCATTGCCCTACTATCCTTATCATAAGACAAATGTCTGGAAGAGGGCAAACGTTTAGAAAGTTAGTCAGAAGAGACTGACACCACAGCAGGATCAACAGAAGGACATTTAAATAAAAATAGACAATACTCAGGAACCTTATAGAACTTATCAGGTTTCTTAGTTGCAGAAGACTTCCTTTGAATCAGGAAACTGGGAAGCAGCAATGACATTATCTAACAAGGCAGCCAACACAGGAGGAACTGCAGATGGTTTGAGTATCCACCTGAAACAACTTGTAATGTATTCTGAATATCAGACACTTGAGAAGAATCCCATCATCCTAGCAATTGTGTCCCCAAAAGATAATTCCTCAAAAGGAGACTCAGGGCTAATGGATTCCTCTTCATCAAAACCATAAGCCAAAGGCGAAGGCATCTGTGAAGAATAAAATAGACACTCCACCAGGCACTGAATCCTCATCTGAGGAATTTGGTTCCCTAAGCCATTTAGAAGGGGTAGAGGTCCAAGAAGGAGTGAGTACTGAAACCCCTTGAGGAGGCTTTAGGGCCATTAATGCAGAAAAGGAGCCCTGAGTAAACTCTTGCCATTCTTTGTCAGGATCCATAGGATGTACTGAAACATGCTTCAGTTTTTGTCTTTTCTTAGAAGGGACATCAGTCCTAATAAATACTAGAGGTTCTAACCCTTGATGAAATTCGAAAAGAGGACCAGGAACTTCCTCACTGACCATTATCTGCAGAATCCCTGTGGGACACTCTGAGATAAACAGCCATGGTTCCCCCTCTATGTCCAGAGCAGACACCTGAAAAGCCTCAGAGGATGTGCAAAAAGATCCATGATGGTCTCCAGCAAGGCTGTAGCAGAGGAATCTAAACATAGATGCTGAATGACCTACAATGCTATTATCTGCTTCAAGAGGTATGACCAGTGGAGGCTGGACAGCTAAAAAATCTGTCCAAGACTTCTTGGCCTTCTTTTTACCTAATGGGAACATCTCTGGGTTAAAGGATTCTGCCATGGTACCCTGGGCTAACTGTTTAAGCCATTTGTTTTCAAGATAAATGGCCAGGGAAGACCTGGGTAGTTGCACCCGACCATCCCTTTTATGCCCTGTGTTCTGTGCAGGGAGCATAAATGTGATATACAGCACATAAAAGAACTTTTTAAGGGTTTTTCATACTGGCTGTGCATTGGGCTGCCCTGGGCAGGACATCCCTTCTATGAAGAGTACAGCAACGTTGATGTAGAAGGACATCTACAGTTACTGCTGTTTTACAAAATTGCCAAGCTAGGTACAATTCTTATCCCTGAAGCAGTATGAGGAGTTTGTCAAGTTTTGAGAAATTCATTGTTTTATGACTAGAGAAATAGTTCAATTACCAATAAACATACCTGATATGGTGACATGCTAAACCGTAAGCTTCAACATAATGCATTTCTCCCAGTGGAATATCAGCAGATGGAGTTACTGGACAGTAAACCATTCAGGTGATAAAATTGTATTTAAAGAAATTATTGGGGAAAAAAAATTGTA
The DNA here is from genome assembly GCF_019279795.1 of Protopterus annectens. Lineage (NCBI taxonomy): Eukaryota > Metazoa > Chordata > Ceratodontiformes > Protopteridae > Protopterus > Protopterus annectens. The sequence continues at coordinate 279,248,790 of NC_056749.1, forward strand.
ACATAATTAACAGAAACCAAAGAGTTTAAGTTGAAGGTTGGAAATTTATTTTATATTTGTTATGCGCACACACACACACACACATACATTCATCTTATCCCTTTTTCATTCTCCTGTATGAAATTTAACTTTATTATTTAAATAAATATTGTTTTATTCAATTTTCAAATACATTGCAAACATTCATCATTATCTAAGAGATTATATGCTCTGTAATCAAAATATTTGCAGTAACAAATATCAAGTCAACAGTGAATCAGAACGTTAGTAATGAAATACAACAAGTAATGTAAAATATAAATCAGCTTCATGCTGGCTGAGTTTCACTTAGATATCTTTAAGAAACTCATAGCCTTGAAAGCAGAAAAAGACAGATCAGCACACATTCTCTCCAGGCCATCTTGTTCTTATGAGTGGAACAAAACATTATAAATTATCACCCAGAAAAATCTAAAGGATGTCAAGGATGTGAAGGGAAGTCATGGTCCCTGTTTCTTCTGTCATACCATTCAGTTTCTCTGCATAAGGGGTTTTTAAGAATATTCTCTTTGTTTGCTCATTTTCTTTTAATTCACATCATACACCTATTTTTTTATAGTTTTGTATCTTTGAATACAAGTAGTTTTTTACACATTTGTCTAAAATCCTAAATAACAGCCAGTCTCATGTCTAAAATACTGATATTGTTTATAACATATGAAACTCACTTTTTGTATGCTTTGCTTCATGCTCTCTAGGTGTCTGCTGCTCAAGCAAAACTTCAGTATCTGAGAATCCTAAATGAGATTCCAACCTTTGGAGGTGTTCTCTTCAACACAGTAGGAGTGGTAATGAGATGGGTTTAGTTCATTTATTTACATGTTCACAGGTGCATGTATGCATGCATGTATGGAGATCTTCATTCTCTTCCTGTAATATCATTATTTGGAAAGTACCATTTGCTCCATTTTATAGGCAAACCTTCACATCAAGATATTCAGTTATACTTACTAGGTAATAAAGATAAATAAAGTGTGTGTGCGCGCGCGTGCATGCAAATATATGCATATATATATATATATATATATATATATATATATATATATATATATATATATATATAATATACACATCTCTCTCTCTCTCTCTATATATATATATATATATATATATCTATATGGATCTACTTCATAACATCAAACTTCTAAGCATTGAGACCACAGCAACGAAAGACCACATCATCAAAAGTGTAAAACACTGAATCCCAAAACAAACACAGCAATACAACCTTTTTGTTGTGTCTTTGCTTTTCCCGGTTAGGGGTCGCCACAGCAGAACTCCGGTCCGCTAATGATTGGCAGTAGATTTTTACGGGCCGAGTTGCCAGCTCTGATGCACAACCTTCAAAGAAGGTAAGCCCATTCATGCAGAAGATGCTCTAGCTGAGAATCGAACAGGACAACGTCATACTGTGAGGCGACAATGCTACCGCAGCATCACCACCGCGGTACATTAATACAACCTAAATGTAGCAAATCTATCACTTTTGCAGGGGGCTATAGATAATGCGGTTATGAAGCAGATTTTTATATATATATATATATATATATCTATATATATATATACATATATATATATATACATACATATATCTGTGTGTGTGTGTGTGTGTGTGTGTGATGTACCTGAAATAAGCTGATCTTCTATGCTGTCAAGTCTCGGAACTGCAAAGCCTAAAAGGCAAGTATGAGTATAGCAAAGTCTTTCAATATTGATCACAAAACCATGAAACGGAAAGTAAACTGTGGTGCATTGTGTGCCTAAGCTTGTACTTTGTTTCTTTGATACTTAACCCAAAACAAATTTAGCTGTTGCAATCTTGACGTAAACAGCTGTAGTTTGTTTATATGAGTATATATATATATATATATATATATATATATATATATATATATTTATATTTATATATATGGGTCCACTTTGTAAATTCGAAATACTGAAATCCCAAATTTCAATATTTCGAACTTACAAAGTCGAATACTCACATTTCTGAAACTGGCAGAAGCGTAGAATTCAAAATACAGAAGCACAGATATTTTGAATTTCTGCTTCCGGTGGTACGGAATGTGGATGTTTGGGTTTTATTTTGGTAAGTTTGTGTGCGTCAGTATGTTGGTTATGGGTTTAGTGTGTGTAAGTGTGTGTTGTGACTGTTGTGTGTGTTTGAGGGACTGTAAGGTGTGTGTGTGTGTGTGTGTGTGTGTGTGTGTGTGTGTTTCGTTTGTGTTACTGTTTGTGCGATCTTGGAGTTAGAATATATAAGTAGTGGGGTGCAGGGGGGGGCTTGCCCCCCTGCTTATATGTAGTTTAGATTAGTTTGTTTCATTGTTGGGGAGAGTTTTATGTATGTTTATGTGTGTACTGTATGTATAGCTTGAGTACGGGATTTTGAATTTCGGGATTGTGTGTTTTCGAATTTGAGAGTTGTGATTGGGTTTTCGGCTTTGTGGATGTTCTTCATGTTTCACTGTTGCAGTCATAACTGTAGGGTGATCCTGCCAGCAGGCAGCCCGAGGTCGGACAGAATCACAAAGTCTGGGTCCGGCGTCGGCTGCACAAGCTAGTACCCTGACGTCAGTACGCTCTGGTACATAGCCCTCAGTCAACGCCATCTTCTCCAGTCTTTCTTGCCGTGTGGTGGAAAGCAGCTCGCATGTCGTTGGTTGGCGATTTTCGAACAACGTATTTGATTGTTGTCGGTCCGAAGTTCTTACTTCTCTTCTCAAAGCTAAGTACCCCATTGGGGAATCTTTTTCTTGTTCCCCCGATGTCAGAAAAAGTTAATAATTGTATAGCGTGCGGAAAACAGATACCTCATAAAGATTTCCACTCTTACTGTCTACCTTGCTTAGGCCCTGACCACGACGTTTCCTGTTGTCGGTTCTGTGCCAGGTTCAATTCTCGCACTATTAAGCGTCGGTACGACTGGGCTTTAAATTACTTTGGCAGACGCTTTAATTATAGAATGTCATCGGATTCTACCGGAATTCTAAAGAAGCGCAAAGACAAGGACAGGCCTCCGAGGTCCAAACAAGATTTGTCGCAGCTGGAGCCAGCGTCCGGTTCGGCTGTCGTTAGTGAGGCGCTTTTGCAGCCCCTGTCGTCCGCCACTTCTGAACCGATGGCCGATACCGACTCCCATGGGGAGCCATCAAGGCCTATTGTTTTATCTGCTGCAGGACCTTCGGACTTCGCTCCCTCAGATGGGTCCAGAACCGCTGTGCAGGTACAGGCTTCTGAGGGGGTATTCAGGCCTACTCACATCACTATTTCAAAGACAAAGGCAAAGTCCAAGACTCCAGTTAAGCCTAAGGTTTCTGCTCAAGCTATCTCTGAAGCTACTTCCAAGACACAGAAGCAATTGCTAAGGATGGCTGAAGATTTGCTTACAATGATTAGGGGTTCTCACCCCCCTCCAGAGAAAAGGCCTCGACAGGATGTTCCTTTGGATTCCTCTGACCAGGCTTCTGTATCTTCTGTTTCTTCCTCTGATCAGGAATATTCTTTTCCTCCTTATGAGGATTCGGATGCTGAGGATTCCTTGCCCTCTGCTTCTCCGCCTGAGGATTTTTCTTTTGGGGAGACCTTACATGAGATGAGGGAACATTTTCATTGGGAAGGTCAGGATTATTCTGCTTCCAAGAAGAGGCTTAGGGAATTCCTTCTTTTTCCTCAGCACAGGCCTTTAGCTATTCCTCCTGTTCTTGATATTGTGGATGATGCCTTTTCTGAGGCTAATTTGAATCCTGATTCCATGCCCCCTGCTCCTTCTAAGCCTGATAGATTTTACAGGGTCCCTGATTCTCATTTATTCTTATTTAAGAATCCTTCTGCGGATCCTGAAACTATTTCTCAGGGTTCTAAGGCTGCTAAGGTTGCTTCTTCCAAAAATCCTATTCCTTCCGAGAAGGATTCTCGTGCCTTAGACAGCTGGGGTAAAAAGGTATATACTTCTGCTACCCTTTCTATTAGGGCTTTAAATTGCCAGTTTCATATGTTTAAGTATCAGCAATTTCTTTTGTCTGTTTTGAAGCAAAAGCTTGCTACCTTTCCGGCATGTGCAGAAGATAAGGAATTACAGGATGTATTGCATGCAACTGAACAAGTGAACAAGCATAGTTTACATTGTGGTTTTGATGCTTTGGAAGCTTCTTGCAGGGCCGCAGCCTCTGGTACTGTTATTAGGAGACATGCCTGGCTTCGTGAACAAAGTTTGCCGGAACAGGTTAAGGCTAAACTTTTAGATGCCCCTGTTCAGCATGATGTTTTATTTGGATCCAAGGCTGAGGAGGTTATTAAAAAGATGGAAGAAAAGGCAAAATCTATGCAGACTGTGAAAGATTTCTTACAAGTTCAGCCTCCTAGATTTTCCAGGAATTGGCCCTCCAAAAATTGGTCCTTTCCCACATCTGACAGGCCTCAAAGGGGAAGATATTAGACGCTCCAGAGGTCGTGGTCAAGCTCAGGCCTCTTACAGATCCAGACAATGGACTGCTTCTTCACCTAGAAGGGGAGAAGACAGATCCAATCTCAAAGGAAGCAGACTCAATGACTCTCTCGGTTGGGCTTCAGGACCTCCTTACCTGGATGCCCCTCTCGGAGGAAAGCTTTCTCTTTTTTACGGAAATTGTACTCATATTACCCAGGACAAATGGGCATTGGACGTGATTTTAAGAGGCTACAAGTTCCATTTTCATACTCTGCCAAGGGTTATCGGTTGGCCAGATCTGCCAAAACATCAATGGGCAGAGGCCTTAAATCAAGTGGATGCTCTGCTGGCCATGAGAGCCATAGAGCCTGTTCCTCTCTCAGAAATGGGAAAAGGCTTTTACTCAAGACTGTTTCTGGTCCCAAGAAAACAAAACTCATGGAGACCTATTCTGGACCTTTCAGTGTTAAACACCTTTTTGGAAATTCCAAAGTTCAAAATGCTTACTCTGCAACAACTGCTTCCAGTGCTCTCCCAGGACGCTTGGATGGTGACATTGGTCCTAAAGGAGGCCTACTTACACATTCCCATCAGGCAGGAATGCAGGAAATTCCTCAGATTCAAGGCAGGCTCGAGGCACTTTCAATTCTCTGTACTGCCCTTTGGTTTATCTACTGCGCCCAGGGTTTTTACCAAGTGCCTGGCCCCAGTAGTGGCTTATTGCAGACTTCAGGGGATTCAGATTTACCCCTATTTGGACGACTGCCTTATTCAGGCAGACAGCAAGGACCTTTTACTGCAACATCTGGATTTTGTTCAACGTCTTTTCCTCCTCCTGGGATTCTCAGTGAACATAAAAAAGTCACAATTGATCCCTTCTCAACAAATGATATTTTTGGGAGCCCTCCTAAATACAACCTTACAAAGGGCTTTCCTTACTCCAGAAAAACAAATACAGCTGGCTTCAATTTTCAAGACCTTGGCAACTTTAACTCAGCTCACTGCAAGGAAATTCCTGCAGGCACTGGGCTATATGGCTTCATGCATTCTGTTAATTCCAAATGCAAGGCTTCATATGAGAAAGCTTCAATGGTACCTGAAAAGTGTATGGTCACAGCATTACCAAGATCTGGACACTTTAATTCCTCTGATCCCCTGCCTCCAGAAGGAGTTCCTTTGGTGGTCCAGGGTGTGTGCTTTAAACGAAGGGAAGCCTTTTCGTCTACCTCAACCTTCTCAAATCATAACCACTGATGCCTCGGATTATGCTTGGGGAGCACATTTTCTAAACAACTGCCAGCAGGGAACCTGGACAAAGAACCACCTTCACTGGCACATCAATCTGAAGGAAATGTTGGCAGTTCAAAATGCTCTTCTAGCCTTCAAGAACCTTTTGCAACCAGGGCCTCTTCTAATTCGTACAGACAACACCACAGTCATGTGGTACATAAACAAGCAGGGGGGCTCTCATTCTTACCCCCTTTGCAGACTAGCTATGGCTTTATGGGACACAGCTCTAAGTCTGAATCTGCATCTTCAGGCTCAATTCATTCCAGGAAAGCAGAATCTCTTAGCAGACAGCCTAAGCAGAAACATTTTGGATCCTCACGAATGGATGCTAGACACCAACTTATTCAACAGGATAACTGCAGTTTGGGGGTGTCCCCAGATAGATCTGTTTGCATTCCATCTCAATCATCAGCTGCCTCTCTTTTGCACCAGGTCCTTCCACAAAACAGCTTGGAAAGTGGATGCCCTGTCATTCAGTTGGAGGAACCTTTCGGGATATGCCTTCCCTCCTCTTCCCCGGGTATTACTGAAGATAAAACAGGACAAGCCCAAGTTCATCATCTTGATTGCTCCAAATTGGCCTCGACAGTTTTGGTATCCAACCTTACAGCATCTGTTCTTGGAACCTCCTTGGATCCTTCCTCTGTACCCTTCTCTTCTGTCCCAGCATCAGGGTCAGATGCTACACCCTCATCTCAAGACCCTTTGCCTGGCAGCTTGGCTCTTCAAGGAAATTTGATTTCTTCTAAACTCCCCAAACAAGTTTTGGATGTTCTTCTAGAAGCTAGACGGTCTAGCACTAGGAAATCCTATGCCTCTAAATGGAAAAGGTTTTGTATTTGGATGCAGGACCGTGGCTCTAACCATTTTGTGCCTGATCTCTCGTCTATTTTGCTTTACCTTTCAGACCTTTTGTCAAAAGGCCTTTCCTTTTCTTCCATTAAGATTCATGCGTCTGCTATATCTGCTCATTTCAGTACTGACCCTCCTGTTTTTTCTCATCCATTGGTGAGACAATTCTTGAGAGGAGCTAAGAATTTGAGGCCTCCTAGGACCCCTCCTGTCCCTGCCTGGGATCTTAACTATGTGCTGTGGAACATATACTATTTTTCCATCTAGACAGAGTATCCCCTTGACCAATCCTACTTTCATGCCCTAAAGTGATTTGAAAGTTGCTTTAAATCAGACAATTCACCTTCGAGTTTTCAAATATATACAGTAGACCCATAAATATAAATATATATATATATATATATATATATATATATATATATATATAATGAGACAAAAGAACATCTTTACAAGAGATTGTTAAAGCAGTCACTTGAAGTATTCTGAAAACGTTCACAGTGCTGTGTATGTCTGATACTTCTGCATTGATATTATAAACATGTCTTCATACAGTGGACTAGGTAATAAGCTAAACATTATGTTGCCATAACAAATTCTGGATGATGTATTGATGTTCCACATGTAACATTTGTGCACACTTTGTTACATTGTTTCACCATGACATAGTATGACGTCTATGTAAAACACTCCTTACAGTATGTATGTTTACCTATCTGCAACATTTCCAACTGTAACAGATATTCACAGTGTAACCAAAAATAATTTTAGAAAAAAAAATGTATTGTGGTTGAATTTTTAACCAGCTGCAAAGGTATTGTGGTCAGGTAATTTTGTTTTGACAAAACAACTGGCTTTATTTAATGCCCCTTTCCATTCCTAAGGCTCATTATCCTCTTTCTTGGAGTACATCATTCATAGCCTAAATAAAAATGACCTGAACAAACTTTCCATCTTTATGCAACAAAATCACCAGGTCTGCAACCAATGCCAAATCATGCTCCCACCACTGCCAGTCCTTACATTCATTACACTGACTCGAATTTCCCAATTTATTATGATACCACCAACTCAAACTAGCTCATCCTGAGAAAATATCTGCCCTCTCTGGCCTTCTAAACATCTACAATTCAAATAGACAATTATGATCCAGTAATAAAGCTCTGATCAAAATATTCCATGTAAAAACAGCTCTGGGGAATCTCTCTTCCCTCATGAAGCTGCTAAAACATGGACAACCCTGCCTCCTGACCTCAGACTACAAAACTGTACTTCCACTTTCAAAAACCTCCTTAAATCATATGTTTACACCAACCATTTTTGCAACTGCAATGCACCCCCCCAAAGCCTCACCCTACTGTAAAATTTTATTCCCTTATTCATCTGGTGTACACTAATACTGTGCTCTACCAATGCACACTGTATATATCATGCACATTGTTTTTACTAGGTAAATGCCTTGTATATATAATGTACCTATCCTCATTCCATGAAAGGGCTATGCTCACATATTTGTACTTTTACTTCATACTTTTAACTGTTTAAACTTTTCTATAGCATGTTTCCTAAAGTACAGTCGTATACACTTACCATAAATGTAGATGTTCAAGTGTGTTGCAGTCATCACATTTGGGTTATCCCTGCCAGGGTAGCCCTCAGTCGGCCCGAATACCAGAGGCTTAGTATTTCTGCATCAGTAGCTGTTGATCCAGGACTGACATCAGGTTGTCAGTGATATAAAATCAGACAGCCGATGCCATTACATCAGTTTTTCTTGCCCTAACTGTCAGGAGCCCCCAATAGGGAGCTAAGTTATGGTGGAAGAACACCACCAGTAGAAAGTAAATACCAAAAATTCCTTGTAAGGAGAGAGAGAGAGAAGACAAGGGGGATAGAGGGAGGGAAACCAGGACTGCAACAGTGAATACACTCAAACATCTACATTTATGGTAAGTGTACACAACTGTACTATGTTCTTCATGTTTCACTGTTGCAGTCATCACATTTGGGTTGATTCCCAAAGCTGAAGCAAAGGGTGGAGGCTAGAAGACTGGGTGCTGGCTAGTATAACCTGCAAGACTGCAGTGGCAAAGCCTGCCCTGGATTTGGAGAAGATAGGGAGGTGGTAATGTTTGGCGAAGGTTTGAACAGATGTCCGTGTTGCAGCCTCCACAATGTCCTTGGTGGGGACCTGTCTGAGGAAAGCTGCAGAGGTGGAGGTTGCTCTGTTGGAATGTGTCTTGACCCCCTTTGGGAGAGGTTTCCCGTGCCATTTTTAGTAGAAATGGATACAGTGTGCTATTCATTTCAGAATTGTTTGTTTGGCTATGGCTTTCCCCCTCTGCTCCTGCAGTGAAGCTGACTAGCAATTAATCAGTTTTTCTAAAAGCTTTAGTCCTGTCTAGGTAGAATCTGAGCTGTGTGTGCACATCTAGAGAGTGCAGAATCCTTTCACCCTTTTTTGTGGGTTAGGGAAAAAGGTGAGCAAATGAATGGATTGATTGAGAGCCACACTGGACACCACTTTTGACATGAAGGATGGGTTAGTCCTGAGGGAGACCCTGTCAGCATGGAAAATGATGAAGAGCTCTACAGCCATAAGTGCTTGTAACTCTGATACTCTTCTAGCTGAAGTGATGGCCATAAGCAAGGCTGTCTTCCAAGAGAGAATTTTTAACTCTGCTGAAGCCAAAGGGGGTCAAGGTGAGCTTTTCCAACACAAAGTTTAGGTCCCAAGCTGGGGTAGGAGCTCTTCTGGGTGGCTTCAAGTTGTTAGCCCCTATTAGGAACTGTTTGATGACATGGTGTGAGAAAAGAGGTGGCTCTGTTCTGAAATGAGCAGAGATGGCAGAGGTATGAATTTTAATAGAAGAGAAGGATAGACCCCTGTATAGTAGGTCTGCCAGGTAATCCAGGATGAGAGGTAGGAAGGACTGTGCCGTTCCAGCTCCCTTAGCCTGGATCCAGGTGCAAAACCTTTTCCACTTGTTAGCATAAGACTTTCTAGTGCTGAGGCATCTGGCCTCATGTATAACATCTAGAATTTGTTTGCTTAGACTGGCAGCTTGAGGAGAGGTCAGAGAATAAGCTAGGCTGCCAGACTGAGGGTCTGCAATTAGGGATGCATGAATTCTGCATTCCTCTGGTTCAGGAGTGTTGGGATCTGAGGTAGGTGCCATGGTGGCGGGGTGATAGGCTGTGCAGCAGTGGGTACCAGTGCTGGCATGGCTAGTCTGGGGCAATCAGGATTGTCCTCGGTTTTTCCTCTCTTATTTTGAGCAGTACCCTTTAAATGAATGGTAGAGGGGTAAATGCATAGACTGAGAGATTTACCCACTGGATGGATAGAGCATCCACTTTCCAGGCCTTGCTGTGAGGTTTCCTGATGCAGAATTTACTGAGCTGATGATTGGAGTGGGAGGCAGAGGTCGACCTTCGGGGTGCCCCATTTCTGGGTTACAATGGTGAAGGTTCTTTGGTCTAGCTGCCACTTATGTGGGTCTAGCAGGTTTCTGCTTAAGTTGTCTGCCAGAGAGTTTCGAGAGCTTGGCAGGAATTGTGCTAACAGGTGTAGTTGCATGGCAAAGGCCATGTGCCAAAGGGTTATGGCGAGCCTGCACATAGGATAAGAGTGAGTCCCTCCCTGCTTGTTGATATACCACATCACTGTGGTGGTGTCTGTTTTGATCAGTAAAGTCACTGGGGAGAGTAGGGGTCTGAAAGCTGTCAGGGCATGCAGAACAGCTAACAACTCTCTTTGGTTGATGTGCAGATGTATTTGATTTGGGCTTCATTGGCCCTGAATGTACCTGCCGCCAGGTGTGCACCCCAGGCATAGTCTGATGTGTCTGTGATGAGGGTGTGGGCAGCGAGGGGTTGTGAGAAGGGTAGTCCCTTGTTGGGGTAGCATGCTGCTGCCTATCAAAAAAAATATTTCCTTAGACAAGGCATCATTGGTATAAGAATTTCCAGGTCTTGGGAGTGTTAACACCAAAGGCTTTTTAGGTACCATTATAGTTTCCTCATATGCAGTATGGGTATGAGTAGATGCAAGATGGCATGAACACCAGAGCTTGCAGGATTTTCCTTACGGATAACTGGGTCATGGTGGCTAGTTGAGAGAAGTAGGCTGTCAGGTAGGATTGTTTTTCTGGTGTATGGAATGCCATCTGTGATGCTGTGTCAAGGCTTGCTCCCAGGAGTACATTTTTTATGTGGGTACCAGTTTGGATTTCTTTTCATTGATAGTATACCTCAGGGAGATCATTAAGTCCTTTACAAAGGTCAGGTGATATAGCAGCTTTTCCTGACTGTCTGCCTGAATCAGGCAGTCATCTAAGTATGGGTAAATTTGAATATTTCTTTGTCTGCAAAAAGCAATGGCGGGAGCCAGGCATTTTGTGAAAACTCTGGGAGCGATGGATAGGCCAAAGGGAAGCACAGAGAACTGAAAGTGCAGTGATCCTGCCCTGAAACATATTTCCCGCATGATTCCCTGATTGGGATGTGTAGGTAGGCCTCTTTTAGATCTAGGGTGGCTAACCAAGCATTCTTGGAAAGCATAGGTAGAAGCCGCAGGAGGGTGAGCATTTTGAATTTTGGTATCACCAGAAAGGTTTTTAGAATGGATAGATCAAGGATGGGGTGCCCATGTCCCCTCTTTTCTGGGTACCAGGAGGAGTCTGGAGTAGAAACTTTGGTCTATCTGTTCTGAAGAAACATGCTCTATTGCCCTCATAGAGAGCAGGGAAAGAACTTGCTTTTTGGCCTCTGCCCACTGGTTTGGGGGAAGATCTGGGAACCCTTTTGGGGTTGGCAGTGTGTGGAAAGAAAATTGTATCCCTGGGATGCTATGTTGAGGACCCAGTGGTCGTTGGTAATGGTGGCCCAGTTGCTTGTGTGGAAGGAGAGTTTTCCTCCTAGGGGCAAGAGCAGGTGGGCAGAGGGAGGGGGTGGAAGTGTAAAGTCATTATGAGTTCTTACCATAAGGGGGTGGCTTTGTACTCCCTGGTTTTGAAGAGGAGGAACTGCATTGCTTAGGTCTCTGCATTCCCTGGGGCTTTTGTCTGGGGGAGGGGGGGTGCTTCCCCTGGGTCTGGGCTGAGCTGACCTGGAGGGGGCAGGAAAGGACCAGTACTTGGAGGGACAATGCCTACTGAACCTCGGTGGCTGGACCTGTAAGAAGTCTTTAACAGTCTGCATAGATTTAACTTTTTCTTCCATCTTTTTTAAGACCTTATGTCTTGGTGCCAAATAAGTTGTCTTTGTCCAATAATTTGGTTTTGATATGGTCTGGCAAGGGCTGTTACTTAAGCCAAGCATGCCTTCTAAGGACAGAACCAGTGACTGCTGCCCTACAAGATGCTTCTAGAGGGTCAAAACCACATTGTAATGTGTGCTTAGTTACTTGACTTGCAGAATGCATTAACCTTTGTAACTCGATTTTCTGCAGAAGCAGGGAAAGAAGATACTTTTTTTTGAGGAGTTCCATGGTATGTTGTTCATATTTCAGCATATGGAACTGACAGTTTAATGCACTAATAGCAAGAGTAGCAGAGGTGTATACTTTTTTACCCCATCTGTCTAATGCTAGGGAATCCCTATCTGAGGGGGTGGGATTCTTAGCTGAAGTTGCTTTGATTCCTTTAGGGCCTTGAGAGATGACCTCTGGGTCAGCAGTAGGATTTTTGAAACAAAATTTGTGAGAGTCAGGGACTCTGTAGTACCTGTCAGGTTTCCTTGGAGCAGGAGGGAGGATGTCAGGGGTCAGACTAGATTCCATAAAAACATCATCCAGAAAATCCAGGACAGGAGGAATGGCCAGCGGTCTGTGCTGTAGAAGATCTAAGAATTCCCGGAGTCTCTTTTTTTGACTGAGGATAGTCCTGACATTCCCATTGGAAATGCTCCCTTAAAGTATATAGGGTTTCCCCAAAGGAAAATTCCTCGGGTGGAGAGGCTGAAGGGATGGATTCCTCTGCATCAGAATCCTCATAAGCAGAGAGGGATTGCATATCTTCATATTCAGATGCATCAGAGTCATCGGAGTCCTGTTCAGATAAAACTACCGGGGACAAGTCTCTTTTTTTTTTCTTTTGGAAGGGGTAGCCTGGCTTACCCTGATAAGCATTATAAGGTCTTCTGCCTTTTTAAGCATTTCAGGCTGAGGCAAGGAAGCAGGTGACTGAGCTTGGGTTGTCAGTTTATTTGGGTGTGGTTTGTACCCTGGGCCGTAGAAACTCGGTTGTTTTTGAAAGAACTGTAGACGCGAAAGAAGTCGTCAGTCTGTATCGAGTATCGGTAATGTGAAGTACTTCCTCGGAAGCTGGTGCCTGCTCAGTGGCTCCAGACCCATCCAAGCTAGAGACATCCATAGGATCCTTAGTCGAAGAAGAGTCTCGTGGCATACCGGACTCTGAAAGGGTCTCAGTAGTGGCCTGTGAATCCACAGAAGTGGGCATCAGGGGCTGTGAAAGCAGCTCACTGAGGACCGGAGAACTGATGACTAGCTTAATGGAAGCATCATCGGCAGTCTTGAACCTGTGCGCTCTGTCTCTGTCTTTATCCTTATGTTTTTTCGGAAGATCTGTTGTCTTATGGCTTACCAAAGCCATATTGGAATTCGAGGACTGAGATCGAAAATATCTAGCTACAGTAAGGGGCCGATGACATATAGTTCTGGCACTGAACAAAGCACAAAAGCGAACAGTAGGGGATGTCATGGTCTGGACCTAAATAAGTGATGCAGTAAGAATGAAAGTCTCGGTGTGGTGAGACAATTGTTAACTTTTTCTGACATCGGTTAGAGCAAGAAAAAAGGATCCCCAGTGGGGTACTTAGCTTTAGAAGACTTCAACTTCAATTCAGGAATGAAAAACTCCAATAGCGGCTGACCAGCACTCATGCAAACTGCTTCTGCTTCGGCCTTCTCAGCAAGAAAGACTAATGTAATGGCATCGGCTGCCTGATTATATACCACTGACGACCTGACGTCAGTCTGGAGTGACAGCAGCCGACACAGAAATACTAAGCCGCTGGTATTCAGACCGACTGAGGGCTACCCTGACAGGGATAACTGAAATGTGATGACCGCAACAGTGAAACACGAAGAACATCTGTTATCATTTTCACTTTGTAACCAAAAATGTTACCATTAATTACTCTCTGTAACTGTATGGAGCTTTTCTCCCCAGGACTCCGCTGAAAATGGACATTAGCTGTCCAGTCAGATTATCCTGGTAAACAAATGTTAAATAATAGCAAGGACGTAATAGCCAAGAATTTAAAAAAGATGTACTGTGAAGGAATTTATAAATATTTGTACTGTTGTATTGCGTATAATTTGACTATGATCAAATAACATTACTGAAGACTTTAAATATTGGACATTTTCTAAGTTGGCTTATTTGTTGATGACATCTATACACACATTAAAATTTATTTTTGTGTTTTTGATTTAGGAACACCATGTCAGTAGGTAGTTTAAGTTGTCAGTTGACTAGATAAATGTTTATTATATAGATTTACTATAAATTTTGTTAAACATATTTAATACTATTGAATACGTTTATATATTGTAAAACCCTGATTAAACTTTTATATATATATATATATATATATATATATATATATATATATATATATATATATATACTTTTATAAAATGAAGGCATGTATAATAAAATTATTTAGTTTGGTTCTAGTGGCTGTACCCTTACACACCTCCCCTAAATAAATATTCCAATTCTAAGGTTCTAGTACTTAAAATAAGATGAATAGATGCTGCTCATAAGTTTAGACTAAGCCAGCAATGTCAGCCATTGTAGGCTTAGCCAGCTGTGCCATAGAAGAGTCCTGGAGGTTGAGTTAATAGTTCAGAAAATGAAGAGGAGACATGGAGCTAATTTGTGAGTTATAGGCAGAAAGTTTTCAGCTTGGACTATTTCAGTGAAGGAAAATGTGGTGAAGTTAGAGGCAGTGGTCAAAAGAGAAGCAGATATCAGATAAGGAAAAGGGAGGCTTAAAGATGTAATAATGTTTACATAGTTAGATATTTGTAGCCAGTGACTTTAGGATTAATTTATGGGATCCCATCTATTCATCTAACTGAAGGCTGAATGTTCCTAGGGTTTGCACTGTCTATGATGCAGAGGAAGAAGAAGCTTTTTTTTCATAAGCAACAAAGGCATTGGGTGCTGACTTTATCCCTGAGTTTGGTCCTGGTGATATTTTGGTGTAGAGCTAGATCTATGGAATATATATTAACTGAGGAGTTTTTCTTTTCAAGTAATGGAGGCCCGGAAGAATATGTTTGACATTTCTCAGAAAGGAAGGCAAAAATCTCCATGTAAGAAATTATAGGACACAGAAAATAAGGACAGTGTATTTAGTCTATCCAGATAAGTTCTTTAAACACACTGGGTGATCTTGGTTATTAAAGCCTGGGGATGTTCTGGTTGAGTTATGCAGAACTTGACACTTGAAATGAAGAATTGTGTTTTATGATGGGGTGAATAAGGGAAAAATAGAGTTGAATTAGGATAGACTATGTTCTGAATAAGAACTCATGGCAGATGAGGTAAGAAAGGTAAAGGAACCTACTGACAATATTTGAGACCTGTTGGTTTAAAGACCGCTCAGATCATGGTGTCCATCTTAGTCAATTCCATTCATTTGATACTCTACAGCAGCACTAGTTTTACAAAGCAACTATAATATATTTTGTTTACACTTAATATGACACCAGTCTTTTTCAAATTTAGTTAGCCAAAGTTTATTTGCATTTGCCTCCAATTCAGAGAAATAGATTCCAGAGAGGACAGGACCTAAGACAGAAACTTGTGGGAATGCTTGTAGTTACATTTAGCATTTTAGAAAGGGTGTCATCTATACTATTGAGCATGTTCTATTTGATAGTCAATTAAGAATCTATTGAATTACAAAGTGGTTGATATTTGATTGGGTTAGCTTATTTTTATGTCACCTGAGTTTGGGAATGCAGTGAATGATGCAAGATATTTTAGCTAAGTCCAAATAAGCTGTGCGGATGTGAAGTCCTTTTTCAACAAGTTGACAAGATTACCAAAGAACAGTCCACCCCTAACAAAGCCAAACTACAGAATGGATAGACTTTGCAAATCATGTATGTTCTTACTGACTACTTCTAACATAATTTGTTTCATTGCTTTACAGATAAGGCTAGTGAGGCTGATTGGCCTTCAGTTACCCGGGTTAGTAGAAGGGAACACCCTTATATAGGAAGATGGCTATAAAATTTCTCCATTCTTCAGGTACATATCCTGTAGAGAAACTTTGGTAAACAAAATTTAGCTATGTGATACTTCAGGCCTGCCATTAAGCATCTAGGTATGTTAACAGTCCAATTATTTTGTTTTGGAGAGAGCGTTTGAGATGGGGTCAATATCGATGGTATAATGGGCTTGGCCTGAGCTGGTATGTGAATTTAGAGCTGAATTTGTTAACAAAGATGTCAACTATGGATTCTAAATTGTTGTAGATAGTGCCATTTGCAATGAGTTCAGAGCATGGTTGGGCATTATTGTGCATTTTACTTAGCTAAAAAAATGACATATTGCTGTTTTTAATGTTGATAACAATTTTGTACTTACAGGTAGCCGCAATGTTCCTCATAGTGTTCTTTTTCATTAGCAACTTTATTAAGTTTTGTGTTATGAGATGGGAGGAGAGAGCAAGATTTATACATGGCAAGGACAGTGCTGGCTATTGACTTCAAAGAACGGGGGGCTGCAGGAAGTAAATCAAAGGGTGGGGCTAACTGGAATGATGTTGTCTCTATTACGACCATTCAGTGACCATCACCTGTGATCAAAAAACAGATGGCGTCATTAAATTTTATTCTTGACTGCTTCAGTACCCATGTATTATAGCCACACACAAACACTGACAGACGTGCACTCACACATATACCTAGGCAGTCTCACACACACACATCCAGACAGCTGCTATACCTAGGCAGTCTCACACACACACACATCCAGACAGCTGCAAATGTGACCCTGCAGACACAGTCACACACACACACACACACACACACACACACACACACACACACACACACACACACACACACACACACAGCTCTAAACATGCCCCTAAACACACACAGTCTCTCTCTCACACACACACTCTAAACATGCCCCTAAACACACACACACAGATGTAACCACTAATCAGTCACAGCTGTTTTGTATGACTGTGGCTGTACACCTTAGACTATAAACAAATGAATGAATACATACAGAACTGCCAAATGGATATGCATCTTCTCAGTGTACTGCTTTCAAAATACAGTGTGCAATCCACTGCACTCCCCACTACAATCCTCTCATCGGGAATCTGTCTCAGTACCCACTCATTATAGTTACTTTATGGACACTGCACACAATTGATAGTCATGCACTGGCACAAACATATTCATACAGACACAGATACCTAGACAGCTGTAAACATGGCCTTATATACATGCAGAGAGAGAGAGAGAGACGCACATCCAGACAGCTGCAAGCACGCCCCTAAAGACACACATAGAAGCACACAAACGCACACACAACCAATAATCAAGTAGAGCTATTTATATTAGTTTGACTGTACACCTCAGAATTTTTATTATAATCAAATGAATGAGTAAATACATAAATAACTGCCACATGAAAATTTATCTTCCCATCTCACTGCTGTTAGAATATATTGTGCAGTCCATCACAACCCCCTTTATATACCTCAACATCTAGCTCAGGAATAAAGGAGGAAGCTAAAAAATGCTGGCATATAAAGGACCAAACTCCAGGACAGATGCTGTCTTTCTACATTTACAAAGTTGCTAGAATAACAAGTTTTGCATTAGCATTTTTTTTCCTGTAGACTTCCAAGTCTGAAACTAAAATGCCTATTATTTAATGAGAACAGTTCTCACTTATTTGCCAAAAAAAAAAAAATCTGAGTAACAGACTGACATATGAAGCAAAATCATAGACATTCTGAAATCAGGTACAGTTTAGTGCACATCTTCCCAAAATGTATACCTTCATATATATATATATATATATATATATATATATATATATATATATATATATATATATATATATACACATACATACATACATACACACACACACACCTATATCTATCAATCTCGCTCCCTCTCTCTCTCTCTCTATATATATATATATATATATATATATATATATATATATATATATACACAGTCATGCTGGGCTGGACCATCAATTACAGCTGCTTGTATGACTGTGATTTGGTTGGGATTTGAGAGCTTATATGAACAGTGACCTAACTTTTGACCAACATATTATTGTAAGAAAGTCATTCTGTATTGCACAGTTTATAAGCAAAGGGATTGCTTCTATATCTAGAGATATCATTGCCCCCCTTTTACTCAGCCCTTATTAGCCCAGTCATTGAATATAACACCCCCCCTTTGTCATGTATTTGTCCAGACAAATGCAACAACTGGAACACCCATATAGATACCTTACTAAAAGGATACAACATCTAAACAACATATCCTACATGGACCACCTCTAAGCTCTGTCACTATACTCAGTATCCTACAGACTGCTAAGAGATGACTTGTGTCTGACGTTCCAGGCATCTCCTGACACATTACTGATGGATTTACTGCACATCAGTAAGTCCAATGGAATCAAAAATACTTGGTATAGAGATCTGAATCTGTTCTGCAACATCAACAGGATGGTTTACAGGGATAGGTGTATCTCTTAGAAGATACTGTTCTGGAACAGACATTTCATCCACATAAAATAAAGTTAATTCCTGTCCATTTTCAAGTACAACAGATGTATGGATGGAAAACAGAACATTTTTACCCCGGGATTGCCCCTGTACTACTAATGGACAGCTGCAACTCCTAAATGCTTTATATCAGTGCATGGGTCCCCTCAAATTATCTTTGGTATGATCACAGTTATTCTCATTAGGAGTAATATTTAATTATTGACCATGGAATGGGTTAGGCCAATATTCAACCAAATAGGATAGGTTATTTCAAGTAGAAAAAAGGAAAATTGACTAGGCATAAAATGGCTTGCACGGGCAGCTAGCATAGTACTTGCATATGAACCTATAATAAATACAGAAATAAATGCAATACAGGAATGTAACATCTCTTCTCACTGCTGTCAGGAAACATTACAACCCCCCCCAAACACACACACACACACACACACACACACATATCCCTCAGCCTATTAGTTCAAGAATCAAGTAGGAAGACAAAAATAATGTGTTACGAAGAACCAAACTTTAGGAACAGATATTGCGCTTAAAAAAAATTAGGAACTATTCCAAGGCTAACCTCTATCTACTAAACAACACCTTGACTAACTTCCAAGCACTCCAAAATCCAGTAAAAAACATAGCATATGCTGACCTATTTATAAAATCTTTGTACAGCCATATTGATAGCTGGATAGAGTGAGCTGTGTCTACTTGTACTAAGGAAGCCACCCTTGTGGAATCATAATCAATCAGTTGTACAACAGAAAAAAAATCTTAGCCAAGCAAAGTAGGAACAAATCCATACATACTAAAAGCCCTCTGACCAATCTGAATCGGCAGCTAAGAGGTGTAATTAATACTTCAAAGGCTAAATTTGAAGAAAAAATAACTTTTCAGGCAAAAGATAACCACAAAGCTTTCTACAGATATGTCTGTAACCTCAGGATAAATATACCACAAAGTGCAGAGCATATTGTAAATGGCATCACCCTTTGCCATTTACAAAGCTCAGAATTTGTCTCATTCTGTGAATAGAAATTCATTGTTACAATTTAAAAGCAAAGAAAAATGTGACACTGAGATTCGTTTTATTACCAGTTTTGGTAGCAATACTCAATATTTTTGTGATTTAATTAATAGACATTGAGGATTTTTTAGGGCTGATTATAAACTTGCTAAATTCCAATTGCACGCATTTGAGAATATAGTGAAAGGCAAAGGTATGCATGCTTCTAGGTTGAATGTAAGTGAAGAAGGTTTTAATAAGGAGATTGTCGCTCTGAAGGATTGTTTTTTACATTGTGGATATAAATGGAAGGCGGTGGAACAGGGGCTGTGGGGGAATGTCCAGCTTTTATTTTTAAGAATAAGACAAATTTGAAAAGGATGTTATGTTATCCTGATAGATTTAGGAAACTTGGATTAGTTGGTAGTATTTCAGGCACTTTTCATTGTTAATAGATGTCATTTTTGTGCTTATATTGATAGCAGTAGTAGTAGTTTTACAAATCCAGATACTGGTGTTAAATTTGACTTTAGAGTCAAGGCTGACTGTAATACTAAGGATAATATATATATTTGACCCATTGTGTTACTTGTTCATGTTTTTATATTGGGAAGACCAATCACAGTTTAAAAGAGCATATTAGGGAATACATCTATTGTATTAGGATACAATATATGTGTAATGCTCTTGTTAAGCATGTTTTTGAGAAAGGGGCCTCCCCTAAATTTAGGTTTTGTGTTCTAGATAGGGTTTATATGAGCTCTAGTTTAGATGATTTAAAGAATAAAACTGAGAGAGTTGAGCTTGAGTGGATCCTGAGGACGAGGTCCAACAGGAGTTCTGGGCTCAACGATCATGTCTCCTTGAAACCTATTTTGAAATCGCAGGGATTAAGGCAGAGGTAGCTATTTTGTTATGCACATATTTTTTATTTAATCGTCCATTACTTATTTTGCAAGTTTTTGTATTTATATATTTTTTATCATGTCTTTTTGGTATTTTTATTACTTTTAGTAGGTTACTTTTATGTTTTGTGTTTTATATTCTTTAATTGCTTCAGGTGGGTGTGCTTAGATTGATGTCTTCTAATTGGTTGTAACATTTTATATAATATAGGTGCTTGAATGTTGTCTGGCTCTCCATGCTTCCAGTGTTCGTATTTTATTAATATTTTGCTTGCTAAACTTCCTAAATTGTTGCCATTGTTCCTTTACATATAGGAGAGGAAAAACTATTACAAACTATTTGAATCATTCAAAAAAACCTCTCATACAAGTTTTATTAAACAACTTTCATTGGATGGAATCCCTATATTTGGTTGTTTGCCATGTGATCACTATGCAGCTTGTAGATCTGTTTTGAAAATTAAACATTTTTCATCGTGCAATATGTCTAAGGTGTTTGATATTTGTTGTTGTAGTAGTTGTTATGAATGGGTCATTTATCTGGCACAGTGTAGTTCTGCCTTTTATGTGGGGTAAATTTCCAGACAATTCAAAACATGTGACATTTAAGTGATATTAGGAACATTAGAGTGTCTAATGCTTTGTACAAACATACTTTAAAGCATTCTACATCTGGATTTAGGTTTATTGCTATAGATTGTATGACTATTCATAATTCTAACAAGTTAGGTCAGCATGATTTGCTTAATAAAAAGGAACGTATGTGAATAGCCAAATTAGGTGCACTTTTTCTCCTGGTCTAAATGAGATTCTTTGATTGTATTGGTGGACAGAGGGGGCGGGGTGTCTTTAATTTTCTTTATATATGGTGATTTGTTTGTTTGATGTTTTAGGATACTGATGAAGGCATAGCTGAAACCAGTTTGGTCATGTATTGTTTTGATACATTTTGTATATTGCTATTTATTAAAATAATTAAAGTAATTCATCACTGTTTTTGTGCTGGCTGTTGTTTTTGGTTTTGCCACTTGGGTGTTTGGCCATGCTGCTGTACTTGCATAGTTTGGGCCTGGTTGATCACCTTCACTGAACCAGAGGCCATTGTCAACCTTTTGGCTGACAAGTTCAGCTCAAATTTATCCCCCCATAGTCCAAAGGAAATAGGGCACACCACAGTTCCCCAAACATTACTAGGAAACAGGTCATTGATGCACTTTCATAGGCCAAAAACACTGCATAAATGGGCCTTCAGTCAGGTTTTGAGCCCAAGGAATGGGAGAAGGCTGCAGTCATTCCCTTACACAAAAGAGGTCTAACCACTAATCTGGGTAACTACAGGCCCATAAGTCTTACCAGCTTCAGTTGCAAGGCCATGAAAGGAATCATCATGGATGTGATAAATGAGGACAAAGGTGACCTGCAAATGTTGGACCCACCACAGTTCAGCTTTGTTAAAGGAATGTCATGCCTATTATTGTTTTGAGAGGGTCACCAAAGCATTGGATGAAAGTAAGACTGCACACAGCTTACCTCAGCCTGGCTAAGGCTTTTGATACAATACCAACTCAAGCATTATAGAAAAGCTCACTAATTTAGGTATAAACCCTTTCATCACCCACTAGATAGCCAGCTGGCTCATTGATGGGACCCAGGAGGTCAAAATAGGTGAGGCCACCTCCACCAAGAAGCCAGTCATCAGTAGAGTCCCCCTAGGGCTGTGTACTGGGCCTGCTCATTTTTGGCATCTATTTCTCTGAAATGGAGGGCAAGTGTGAAGGTTTATGGCTGACAAAGTTTGCATATAATTGCAAGCTGGAAGTTATCTTTGAATCCCCAGCAAACACTAGCATTCTTCAAGAAGGTAGATCTTTGACTAACAAATGGAGGCAAAGCCATGACTTTAAACTCAATGCAAAAAAAATGCATAATTGTACCTTTTGGGAAGTTAAACCATCTTGGCTAATTACTATGTTGATAATATGCCTCTTAAGAGTTTGTCCAGTGGTCAGGGATCTGGGTACGCACATAGACTGTAGCTTTAGCTTCCACCACCACGTGGCCATAATGGTGAGGAAATCCTTGTATGTTGTACAGCTTATAGGTAAGAGCATGACCTCTAGGACCAAAGTGGTCATTATCCCATTGTACTCCACCCTTATCAGACCAGTTACAGTGTACAATTCTGCCTTTGGTATGTACCTGACCAGGCATATGCAACAACTAGAGTGGCCTCAGAGGTTCCTTACAAAAATAATAAAGGCATAACAAGTCTGCTTTATGCAGAGTGCCTTAAAGTCTTTGCCCTCTACTCAGTCTCCTATAGATTGTTGAGGGCTGATCTTTGTCAGGCTTGGAAGGCATCTGCAAACCCCACACTTATGAATCTCCTTCATATTTGTCTGTCAGAGTACCAGAAATACATGGTCTGGGGACCTGAGTTTTGTCTGTGACTTAAGCAGAACATCCTGGAGAGACAGAGTTGTGTCCCAGAGACTACCCCTCCTATGGAACAGGCTTTCCATCCACGTGAAGCTGAGTTTGTCTATTACCCAGTTTAAGCACAACCTGGACAGGTGGATAGGGAATAGAAAATTTACACCGAGCCTGACACCCGTGTCCCTTATATGCGGAGGTAGCTTATTAATGCCGGTCTCTTAATGTCCTGTTCAGATACAGGACATCATTGCTCTTTCAGGAAAATCTGTCTAGGCATAGAAAGGCCCCGTGAGTCAATACCCTAGCAACAATCTATGAATCTATAAGTAGTAAGTTGCTAAAATAACAGGCTTTGTATTAGCATGCTTTTTCTGAAAGTTATAAGCCTGAAATGTTAGATCCATCCATCCACAACCCCTCTTTTCCATTTTTTTTTTCGCATGGGGTCGGTGTGTCACTTCAACAGTGACAATCATCTAGAGCCAATATCAGCCATTATATAGTGACAACATTCTTCACTGATTTGCCAGAAAAATACATACACTACTAGGAACAGATTGCATACAAGGTAAAATCAGAGACTGTAGGAGCATATATGCCCCCACATAAACAAACATATAATATGCACATACTTATAGAGGTGTAGCCAGCTTTTTTAAATTCATACTCTAAGGTCCATCATTGCTAGCACCCTCCCACAATCAACCCTGAGCACCCCACTGCAATTATTTATGCTATCAGTACCCTACAAGTTATATTCCTCAAATCCCCCAACTTTTCTGTAACACATTGGAGGTATTACAGTACTACACACATGTGAAAGACTTCAGCATTCAAAAAATGTTTGAGCCCCCTTTATCAGGGGCAGCCTACAGTTAGAAATTTTAAGGTGACACAAAATCTCTAAACATATAATCATATTTATAAGCTGAGTACACTACAAGAAAAATGTCAAGAGACAACATGCATTAGAATCTGTAAAATCAGTCTAAAACCTTAATATAAAGCAAACATCAGGGTGGCCAACCAGATGAGCAAATAGTTGGATAGAAGCTGGCAGCCCAATTAATTAAAGTTAAATCCAAAAATAACTGGTCACTAAACAACACTTCATTTCATAAGCAGATCAAGACAAATAACTGGGATAAGCTCAATATTAAAGGCTTCACTACCTTAAGGTTCCACAGTTAATGCCAAAGGTCAAAGTTGATATTTATACCCTTGATAAATATTCAAAGCAGATACAGTGATCACCAGCCTTAAAAAAGGATATACAGATGTACGCATTTTAAAAAAGTAAAAAAAAAAGTTGAGGTAATAGATAAAGTATGAACAGACATTCTGGCTAAGTATGGAAAAACTGTGATAACTTACCTTGCAGTGTACAGTATCCCATTTATAGCTCCCTAATGTCAGTACGTTTTTGCTCCTAAATTGGACTGCACCTAAAAGCATTCCACTGTTATGGAACTACAAATCAGAGACAGTACCCTGTGGTAGTGAGTCATTACCATATTTTTTTTAAAACTTGCTCATTAACAATTAGGTCAGTCAGAAGTTAAAAAAGTACCCTCTCTCCAAGCAGAGCGAACATTCACTATAACAAAAGGTATGTATTATAGGAATTTCATACCTACAGCTCAGCAACACTAGCAGAACTTCTTTCAGTGGAGGTGTTATAAATCTACATGTATTTTTGTAGAGCGACACCTCTTTCAGTGCCTTTTCTTTAACAGCAACATTTAATTATGGACAGCTTTATCCAACAACCAAAAATTCAAGAATAAATAATGTTTTTTGTTTTCAGTGTTTTTTCTACCCCTTAAATATTATTGTACTCCAAAATTTACACAGTATGTACATGTCTGTCCCTGCATGTGCACTCTTATAGATGTGATCATCAGTTACAGCCATTGGTATGACTGTGACTATATACTTCAGAAGTTTCATTGAAATTAAATGAATAAATAATTGTATCAATAACTAACACATAGGAATGTATCTTCTCAGTTCACGTCTGTCAAAATACATTGTTCAAGCCACTGCAAGTCACTCCCTCTCCCCCAAAATTACCCTAAACCAGAGTTGGATCCAGCACTAGATGACATGGGTAGTTGCCTAGGGCCCCGTGGTTACGAGGGCCATTCTGGCCAGTAGGCTTCAACATAAAAAAAAAAAAATACTTCTTAACACCACGGTGGTGGTATCTCCTCCTTTAAGGAGGACCATGTGTGTGCTGCATGAACGACAACTCAGGTGTAAATCCATTCCACACACATTTGCAGAATTTAAACTAGTCATTCTGTTTATAGAGAAGTGCATGTTTGTATATAATTTAAACTAGCGCTTCTGATGTTTCTGTATGAGAGAGAACGTGTGTTTATGCGTATGTATGTGTATTTGTGTATGCAATTTAAACTACCCATTCTGTTTGTATGAGAGAGTGTGCTTATTGCTATATGAGAGAGAAGGTGTGTGTGTGAGTGAGTGAGAGTGTGTGTGTGTGTGTGTGTGTGTGTGTGTGTGTGTGTGTGTGTGTTGCTGTGTGTGTGTGTGCATGTGTGTGTTGCTGTGTGAGAGAAGGTAGGTGGTGGGGGTGTGAGCAAAGAGAAGGTAGGGTGTGTGTGTGAGAGAGAGAAAGTAGAGAGATGGTAGATGTGTGCATGTAAGTGAGAGAGCAGATAGAGAAGGTAGGTGTGTGTGTGTGTGTGTGTGTGTGTGTGTGTGTGTGTGTGTGTGTGTGTGTGTGTGTGTGTGTGTGAGCAGAAAAGGTAGGTGGGTGGGGGGTGTTTGAGAGAGAGAGCAGTGAGAAGGGTGGTTTGTGTGTGTGTGTGTGTGGGCAGAGAGAATGTAGGTATGTGTGTGCATGTGTGTAACATACCTCTGAACTGTCCAGATTTAGACTCATAATTTTGTTCTGTTTCTCATAAAATTTGTTTTCTGGCAAATCACAGAGGATCAATGTCATTAAATAAGGGCATATATATGAGTTTCAGATTTCACATCCTTCAGAAAATTTATGCTATCACAAATAAGTTAACAAAAAAGTTAAAAAAAAAGAGCAATATTTAAAATCTATCCTTATTTTCCTGGCCATTGTACCCACATTATTTTAGGCTTTGTCCAGATTTCTTGCACTAAGAGGTATGCCTACCTCTCAACTGTCTACATTTTTGCCTCATATTTTTGGTCTATTCCTCATAAAATGTGTGGTTTTCTGGCAAATCACTGAGGATTTAAATAACTAAATAATGTTTTACATTTGAGTTTCAGACTTCATTTCCTGCAGAAAATGCATGCAAGACAAATGCTGTTATTCTAGCAACTTTCTAAGTCTGTAAGAGCAGCATTTATAATCTTTCCCTATTTTGGGGCCTTCCCCCACCCCCATTATTTTAGGCTTTGTCCAGATTTCTTAAAGGTTGAGGTATGGATGTATGGTATGCAGTGCACTAGTGGGGGGGTTAGTCTATAACTTGATCAGGCTTGACCCTGTAACTTGCTTATAGGAACCAAGAGCCTGAATCCTCTACACCAAGTACCAAACTGCTGATGGAATTGTGAGTTTGAGTTTCAGTACATTTTCAGGGAATTATGAGTTTCAGAGCATTTTCATGGAATTGTGAGTTTCAAGCGAAGAGAGCTTTACTGTTGCTCATGCTAGATCTGTTTTCAATGTGTAACTAACAGTTTTGCTTAGCAAATGAGAGTCAGTGTTTCATTGTTTGTGCTGTAGAATTTGAAAGCAGTGTTAGTAGCATAATTGCCTTTGGCGCAGAAGACTATGGATTCTACTCCCACACCATGTATGTGGAGTGCTGATATTGCAGTGCCTTTTTGATTGTGGATTATTTGGTGCATTTAAGGGGAGGATAGGGGTTTTACACTCCTTAGTTTGTCCTTGCTTGTATGAGATGCCTAACAACTATGAACTTGTTGGTTTGTCAGTCATTCCCCATTGCAATATTACTGGCTTTTTTTTAATGTAACATAGGCAATTAATTCTTCAAGTGCGGCAAGTACTGAATTTGCAGATGAAACACTGAAATGCAAAGTTGTTTGCCAGTAGCAAGCTCTTCATTAGTTGCAGATCTCTCTAATGTGGAATTATTTGGATGACTTTTACTTCTGCAGAGATTGTGCTTATTGAATGATACTGGTGGATTGTAATGACAGAAGTTTGAGTGGCTTTTTATGGTTGAAATGTTCTGAAATGGGCAGGTTTGTCATTATTGGGTCATAATTTTGTTTCATTGCTTACTGCAAAAATGCTCAAAATAACAAGTTTAAAACACACATAAGTGGTGCTGTATTATACAATGAATATAATTTATACAATCAGGAAGGTGAATCAAAAAGCATATACATGTATGCATGGCCCTAAAATGTGTGCATGGAGCCTGTGCTTTGAAAACAGACCAAAGGCAAACTTATTTCTCCACTGGCCAGATGAATTTTATTTGAATGTGGATTTTATTGCTATTTCAATGAATGTAAGTTTCAATGGCAGAGTTGTTTACTGCTCGTGCTGAGTATATTTTCAATCTAAAACTGTATTGTTTGTTTAACAAATGACTATCAGTGTTTGTGCGATTTTATTTCAATATCTGTAATCGTAAAAATAAATAAGAAAACAGTATGCACACTGAAGGTTTGAACAATATTTATGGTAACTGAGGAGAAATAGCTAAGTAGTGGAGCAGTGGAATGGCTGGAGAGGGGGTTGCTGCACGGGGGGGGGGGGGATTAGGGATTGCTGCAGGAGGTGCTGTTTTGGGGAGGGTCCAATCTAGTACCCTGGCTAGGGCCCCATTTGACCATGATCCAGCACTGCTCTAAACCTCTTAGATCAAGAATCATACAGAAAGCTAAAAATAAATAATGAGACATAAAGGCCCAAAACTTGAATATATACATGCTATATAATATACAATTATAAATGCTTAGAACTTTGCTAGACACTCTATTATTGTATGTTTTTTCTTGAAGTTACTACATCTGAAATTCAAATGATTATCATGTTTTACTGACTGAGGTCCTCCTTGACCAACCTTGAGAATCAAGAATTTACTAAGAACAGACTAAAATATGAGGCAAAATTAGTGTCATTCTTTGAAATCAGGGAGTTCAAAACATATATGCCCCCATACACACACACTTACAATAAACAACTGGTGTACTTACCTGGTTGCACATGTAGGGCTGGCAAAAAAAATTCTCCCACACTCCTATTTTGTTAGTTGTACATTATTTCTGTATTTCACTTTCATTCTTATGCTGCCTCATTACCAATCGGTCACCTAAAGTAGGCTGAGCCAATAGGAAGGGCTCTTTGCTGCATCCCAATGTGAGAATTGTTTAGGTTCATAGGTAGGTATTGGGCTATTGGGCCAAGGGCCTAAGTAAGCCTATCCAACAAGGTTCCCTGGCTTACGCCACTCAAGAAATTTATTTTCCTGTGCCCCTGTCGAGCAGAGCCACAGAAGTGATCCCCGGGGTGTATTTCCTATTTCCCATCCACTTATCAAGATTTTTCTTGAAGAGTGCCAATGAGAAACTTTGCTTGACATAGATGGGTAGCTTGTTCCAGATTATGAGAAGTCTCTGGGACAGGAATCTATCCCTCCAACATATCCTGTTAATTGTGGTGACAAGGTTTAGGTCCGTAGAGCGTGTAGCTAGGAGGGATTGGGATTTCTTTAGGTGCAGCATGTCCAACAGCTCTGGGTTTGACATAGCTTTATATGTTAGGCAGATATCACCTCGGAGTAGGTGATATGCTACGGAGTAAAGTTGGAGTTTTTTTAGATAGTCAGTGTAGGGCATATATTTGAGGCCAGTAATCCCCTTTGTGAGGTATTTCTGTGGCCTTTCCAGCTGCTGCAGATGTCTTGAGGAACATTCCAAAAGGGGCATTGTAGTCTATAATGGGCCCTAATGAATGTTGAGTAGAAAGGAACAATGACCTCTTTTTTTCCCTGGATGAGAACCCTTTTGTGATGAGGTGTGCCATGTAGAAGGATTTCCTGACTACTGTGGTGATGTGATTATCAAAGGAGAGACTACTATCCACCTGAGTCCCAAGGTCTCTTATCACACATTCGGCATTGAGTAGACTGCCGCCTATGTAGTAGTTCATGGGTACAGAGTTTTTACCAAAGGGGATGACAATGCACCTTTTGGCATTGAGCATGAGGCCATGGATCTGACTCCAGGCATCTGTCTCAGTGAGGCCCTTCTGTAGGATGTCCACATCATTTGGGGACTTGACTATAGCTCCTAGTTTGCAGTCATCTGCGAACTTCGTTAGCCAAAGGCCTTCTGTTTTAGCCTTTACTTCAGAGAAGTAGATACCAAACAGGAGAGGTCCCAGGACTGAACCCTGTGGTACTCCACTTGTCACTGGTTTGAAGTCAGATTTGGAGTCTGCAACTTTTACAGTGTGGGTTCTGTCAGTGAGTCAGTTGGCAACCCATCTTGTGACGCAAGGATTTATACCTCGTTTAGTGAGTTTATCTATAATTCAAGAATGGGGGATGGTGTCAAAAGCCTTGGTGAGATCAAGATAGGCTGTGTGAACCACCTTACCCTCGTCTACAACTTCACTGACTGCCTCAGAAAAGTCATTTGGGTTCAGAAGGCATGATCTACCTTTCACAAACCCGAACTGGGTGGGGTCTAGAGTTTGGAGGTTACCAATGTATTTGTTTGAGTTCCATGATGGTACATTCCATGGCCTTACAGA
This sequence comes from Protopterus annectens, assembly GCF_019279795.1. Classification (NCBI taxonomy): domain Eukaryota; kingdom Metazoa; phylum Chordata; order Ceratodontiformes; family Protopteridae; genus Protopterus; species Protopterus annectens. The sequence continues at coordinate 279,278,288 of NC_056749.1, forward strand.
CCAGGCTCGTCAGGCTAATAAGGCGATAATTCCCAGGATCAGTGGTGGCTCCCCTTTGTGGAGTGGGATAACTGTTGCTGTGCACCATTCAGTGGCACAAAGCCTGATGTGAGGCTATAATTGAACATGGTGCTTAGGTTGGGAGCCAGTTCATTCTGAAGTTCTTTCTGATGTTTCTGTCTTCTGCAGTAGGCAAGAAGACCCATGATAAGATCCATCCATCTATCCACAACCCATTTTTTCCACTTTTGCACATGGGTTTGGGTTATTACTTCAACAGTAACAATCATCTAGAGCCAAGGTTTACACCACTCGGTGGCTAGCCCTGCTATTGTAGCTTATCCACACCACTCACCTGCACACACACACACACTCTTATCTATGGCTAATTTAGTGTGTCCAGTCCTCCTTCTGCATGTGTTGGAGGAAACTGGAGCACCCAGAGGAAACCCATGCAAACACTGTGAGAACATGCAGACTCCATTCAGAAGGCATCCCAGCCAAGAATCGAACAAGGGAACCTTTTGCTGTGAGGCAGCAATGCTATCCACTGTGCCCCTGATGTGATGATCTTATTCCCCAATTAGGTGTAAACCTAGTGCTGGCCAATTTCAGAAACAGCCAAGGAAGCAGAGTAAGCAGATTTTTTTCTAAGTTAACCATTAGACCATGGAAAGTAGTGTAACTATGTGCATGTTTGTAGCACCAATATATTTCAGTGTAAAAGAAAAAAAAAAGTAAATAAACAAATGCACATTTTTTCTTTAATTGGGATAGAGCTGCAGCCCAACAGCCAGTACCACAAGCTACCCCTGGGGAAGCACGTTTATATCATGTTATCAAAAGATGGAAATAGCGAACGCTATTTTTCATTGGCCCCAAAACATCTAAACATGAAAATATCAAACATTCAGAACAGTGAATTTTTTCCCATGGAAAAAATGCACTGCTCTGAAACACACAAACACACACACACAACGCAAGCACATCAAACAAACAGCAACCACACACACACACTTAAATTCCTACATCTAACGCTACACTAAACTAAACATACACTACTATCTACCTACTCACCTTAACCCAAACCCTAACCCTAAGGTCCGTCACTATCGCACACTCACCTAACCCGCGCCCTAACCCTAACTCACTTAAACCATCCCTAACCCTAAAGTCTGTCACTATCGCACACACGCCTAACCCGTGCCCTAACTCACTTAACCCGCCCCTAACCCTAACGTACAAACAATCGCATACTTACCTGAACCCAACCCGTAACTTTCCACCACACCGCTAAGAATAGCGAAGCCACAGAAATGGCCAACCAAATTCTTTCCCGAGGAAAGAATTTGCTGTTCTGCAGCTTTGCTATTCTTAGCATTCGCTGAATAGTGTTTGATATCAGAACATTCAAAGTTTTAATACTTCGATGTTCTGATATAGACCCGGGGAAGCAACTTATTTTTCCTGCTATCTAATTTATTGATTCTATTATCCCAACAGATTGGATATTTGATGCATTTGTTGTTTTGCTTATGATATAAGGGTATAGTTTTCTCTCTACAGTGATTTGATAGATCATTAAATTTCTTGGTTAGGGCTGGTGTGTCATTGTTTGGTGATTCAGGGTGATTGGGCCATTTATACTTTTGAAAAAATTAATAAAATCTGAAGGGAGGTGATGATTAGTGATCAGCAGTATGCTTTCATGCTGGGAAGGAGCAGTACAGATGCAATGTTTGCTCTGAGAGTGTTGTTGGAGAAATGTGGAGAAGGTCAGAAGAAGTTGCATTGTGTCTTTGTGGACTTGGAGAAAGCATATGATAGGTTGCCTAGAGAGGAGTTGTGGTATCGTATGAGGAAGTCAGGAGTGGCAGAGACATATGTAAGAGTGGTACAGGATATGTATGAAGATAGTGTGATATGTGGTGAAGTCTGAAGTGGGAGTGACAGATCCGTTTAAGGTGGAGATAGGATTACATCAAGGATCAGCTCTGAGCTATTTCTTATTTGCAATGGTGATGGACAGGTTGATAGACGAGATCAGACAGGAGGCCCCATGGACTGTGATGTTTGCAGATGACATTGTGATCTGTAGTGAGAGTAGGGACCAGGTTGAGGAGACCCTGGAGAGGTGGAGATATGCTCTAGAGAGGAGAGGAAAGAAGGTCAGCAGGACTAAGACAGACTATGTGTGTGAATGAGAGGAAGGATGGAGGAATGGTGAGGATGCAGGGAGAAGAGCTGGCGAAGGTGGATGAGTTTAAGTACTTGGGATCAATAGTTCAGAGTAATGGTGAGTGTGGAAGAGAGGTGAAGAAGAGAGTACAGGCAGGGTGGAATTGCTGGAGAAGAGTGCCAGGAGTGATTTGTGACAGACTGGTACCAGTAAGAGTGAAAGGGAAGGTCTACAAGAGGATAGTGAGACCAGTTACGTTGTATGGGTTAGAGACGGTGGCACTAACAAAAAGGCAGGAGTTAGAGCTGGAAGTGGCAGAGTTAAAGATGTTAAGATTTGCACTGGGTGTGACAAGGATGGACAGTATTAGGAATCAGTATATTAGAGGGTCAGCTCAGGTTGGACGGTTTGGAGACAAAGTCAGAGAGGTGAGATTGCGTTGGTTTGGACATGTGCTGAGGAGGAATGCTGGGTATATAGGGAAAAGGATGCTAAGGATGGAACTGCAAGGTAAGAGGAAAAGAGGAAGGCCTAAGATAAGGTTTATGGATGTGGTGAAAGAGGACATGTAGGTGGTTGGTGTGACAGAGCAATATGCAGAGGACAGAAAGAAATGGAAACAGATTATCCACTGTGGCGACCCCTAACAGGAACAGCCGAAAGAGAAGAAGAAAATTTAATAAGCTGGCTTTGCTAAAGTCCTTGAATGTACATGGATTACTGGGACTAGTGAGGCTGATCTTAAGGCAGACATTGATGGCTAAAGGGTCTGATTTAATGAGGGAATTGTATACTTGAGGGACCAAGCAGGGAGCAGATGAGTTTTTTAAATAATTCTAGGTGGCTTGAAGATTGAAGATTTGGTCTAGGTATCTGGAGATGATGTCAGTAAAGGCCTGTATGCAGCCATTGTCCATTTGCCTTCCATCTAGAAGAGCGAGTTTAGGTATTCATTATGTTCCTTAAAGGGAGACATGTTAGTACTAAAGGAAAAGTATGTTTTTTAATCATACTAAATCAAGAAAGTCCTGTTATAATTGCTAAAGGTAAAGTTTATTTTATTGAGAGTGATGCTGACCCTGTACTAAATCAGGGTTGAAGTCATTTGGGATGAGATGCAGATGTATGAGGCATCTAATAAATGTTAAAATGTCATTGCCATAAATAGTTACATATTTAATGAGTCATTGGTAGTTTAACTTAGGATAGAAGTAGTGTTTTCCCTGGACTGGAATCGTGTTCTAGTAGCTGCAAAGATGTTTATTTCTAAAAGCTATATGCTGGTGTGTCATTGTTTGGGGATGCATGATGATTGTGGACCATTTATATTTTTGATACAATTTCCAAGTCAGACATTTTTTGAGGCTTATGTTGAGCGGAGTCACTCTGACATTTGGCAGACTTGAATTTGTCAGGGTAGAATGTCTAAGTTTCACTTTGCTTAGGAAAGGAGCTAAGGAGTGAAAAAGCTGTCAAAGAACAGGTACAGCAATTCACTTGAAGCAAGAATTACTTCCATGTTCTCCCAGTCTACTACCTGGATCCCCCTAGGATGACTCTATTTACATAACCAGTAACTGAAGTCAGTGATGGTTACTTTACATTTATGCATTTTTCTACTTGATACAGGCCGTTAGTCAACACCAGAAAGTTCTCTTCCTTATGAACCTAAATCTTTCTTTGCATCTTCTCCTTGTTGGTCCTGGACAAAGAAGGAGATTTGTTGCTTTTTAATTGAAGAGCCTGTGGGAGGGGTTGAATTTGGTGGCATATGATTGGCTGTATTACTGCAGGAAGCTAGTCAGCTTCCTACAGTCATATCATGGACATGAGAGCTTGAAATGCTGTTGCAGCAAAGCAGAGAGCCAATGAAAAACAGAAGCAAGACTCTAAGGGTAAAAGAAAAGTTCAACTGAGACCCCATCTGCTTGAGTTTGTGGTAGCTCTGGTGGATGTAAAAGATCCAGTGGTACTTATTGAAAAGAGTAGGAGTAGTTTCCTGGAGCTGTAGCCAAATTTCTGTTAACTAGTGCGAGTACCACCTTGGGTCATCCCTGAAGAGAGGCCGTTGGCTTAGTGAGATTAACCCAGTCAGCAAAGTGTAAATGCAATAAAATAAAGAAATAAATAAGGTATAGTAGGAAGGCAGTACACTAGGTACAGCTACAGAGAGTATAGCAAAACACTTTAAATGAAGTTAGCACATAATTACATTTTGTATGATCACTTAGACACAGATAAGACATTTATCCAGATTTTACTGGCCTGATTTTATGAAGGGTATAGAGAACTTTTGTGAATCTTGCTCAGAAGGTCAAAGGACAGCACCTAAGCCTGGGTTTAAGAACTGTTTGATTCCCTTACCCATTGTGGTAGCCCATTTAAATGTATGTCAAAAGCCATTTTAGACATCTTGTAATACTAAATAAGGACTATTAGTATATTCTAGTAATTAATGATTTTACAATAACATTTCTGAAGTAGTACCACAATAGAGTCAATGCAAAATCCATAACAAAAGAACTAGTATTTTTTTTTTGGGGGTTCCCTGATAAATTGTTATAGATCCAGACACTATGTGCATGTCCAGAATAATGCATGAATTCTGTCAATGTTTTTTTAAACTGAAGCAGCTAAGAACATCTTTGTACTACCCCAAACATATAAGCTAGTTCAATCATTTACTACATTAAAGTCTGGGTGACAAAAGGCTACAGAACTAGATCAAAAAATGAGACTGATTACTTCCATTTTGTTCTCTTTGCTGTAAAAGAAGTATCCCAAGATTTAACTGGATTCCCGTCATTTGCACTGCTGTATGGCAGGCAACGCCAAAGCCTGCTAGATACAGCAAAAAGTAGTAGGAGGAAAACACCCCATTTGTAAATGTAATGGAGCATTTTTCAGACCTACAGGATGGGATGAATGACTATGATGCTTATAGTAAAAGAATATATGGACAGAGCACAGGCGATAACAGAAATCGTATAGCAAAATATTTACATTGGAGAATGCAAATAAGGATTTAAAGTAGAACTTTTAGTGCCTCCTGCTGAAAATAGCTCCTTGAAAACTGGCAAAAAATTATTGAAACTGTAGAAAAATACCTGCAGTAAATTATAGGATGAGTCAAATAGTGAAAAATGAAACCAGAACAGTTGTACCACAAAAAAAAAATTTACCTGTGGAGAAAATTTGTATTATGTAGTATGTATGTGTTAGCAGACGTTAAGGTTCCCACACCTTGTTCTGAAGAGTGGGCATTATCAATGTTTCAAAAACAAGAAACAAAAGAATGTATACTCAGGAATAAGGACATAGTCTGTGTTATCTAATAGCATTAGTTTCAGCCAGCACAAATGGAAAACTCAGCCTGGAGAGAGTAATTTCAAACTATGACTGCCAAAATCCAAATGCCAAGCAGTTAAGGAAGAGGTATAGAAAATTTTTAAACCTGCGGACCTAGAAGAATATCATTTCAGGTGATATAGCCCCAGTGTAGTGATCTCTAAGTCTTATGAGACTCGGAAAATTAAATAAATTCAAATATGTCATATCTAATGCCTCAAGAGGATGAAGTGATTAAAAAATGGGGCAAGCTAGTTTTTTTTTCCCACTTTGTACCCAGTCAAGGATTATTGAAAACTTTTTCTAGCCTCAAATGCTAAGCAAAAATTGGCATTTTCTGTATCAGGTGGGATCTTCCATTATAATCCCCTGATTTTACTCTTCGTGGAATACCTGCAACATTCCTGGAGCTGATGGACAAAATTATTTTGATCCCATATCAGATAATTGGCATTCATCTGGATGGTGTGATAATATGTTGTGTAGAGGAGAAAAAAGCCATTTCCCTAAAGTTAATTTCCTGCATCCAGCTAGGTTAATTGCTAACTCAAACAAATGCAAGATAGGTGATGCAAAAGCCTGCTATTTGGGCTGTGTAACAGGCTGAGAAGTAGTGAAACTGCCGACAGAGAAAGTTGAAGCAGTACAAAATGAGCCTATGTCAAATACAAAGACACAGGCTTTGGCCTTTTTGGCCTGTCTAGCTGTTATATATTCCTAATTTTACTACCACTGCTGGTCTCTCTAAGGGTAAGTCGCCTTTAATGGCTATGTGGACAGCTCAAGAAGAGGATTTTAAGCAACTAAAATATATGCTGCTTTCATGATCTACGATAATATAGCTTCAGAGCTTTGCAAGCATTTCTTAATGCATGCACGTTTCTGAGTTAGCCATAGATGCAGCTTTATCTCAGGTTATAGATGGGAATGGGCAGCACATTTGTTACACAAGCAGAAAATGCAGCATTGCTGAGGAATGTTAGTCAGCTGTTGAGAGAGAATACATTACCACAAGATGAGTCCTGAAGAAGTTCATCGAAATTGTCTGAACAAAAGCGCTTATGCATATTAAATCTTTTGGTCTTGATTTTACTGGATTGAAGCATTTCCTTTTTGAAATCCTTGGTTAGTTTTTACAAGATGAGTTCTCTCAACCCTAAAATACTATTTGTTGAAGAGGAACAGATTTCTGAACATGCCCCTTTATAATGACATTACTGGGAAAAGGATTGTGACTCAAAACTGACTAGTTGGACTCTGACCCTCCAGTCCTTAAATGAGGGTGGACTGTCTCAGGCTTGTAGTTTCAAAGGTTCATAGTTAAGTACTAGGCTAGTCGCCTTTTGGGCCAATTTAAGCCAAGTCCATTTCCCCTTTGATGCTCAAATTAACATATCCCATTTGGTTTTAGACTGGCTTTACCCATCTCATGGTCAGTAATTAGATATTACCCATAAATCATATCATAGATAATTTGGGGGGACTCTTGCATTAGGATAAAGCATTTAGGAGCTTTCTCTGTCCATTAGTAGTACAGGGAGTAGTCTTGGAGTTAATTTTGTTTCCCACTCATAAATCCTTGCATTTGAATATGAATAGGGATGAAGTTTGTTTTACCTGGATTGGGAGTCAGTTCCAGAGCAACGGTATCCTCTGCAATATATAACTGTCCCTCCATACCATTCTGTTGATGCTGCAGTGGAGGTTTATATCCCTAGACTGTACATTTCTGATGCCATTTGACTTACTGATGTGCAGTAAATCTATCAGTTTTGCATCTGAGAATCCCTTGTGTGTTAAACACAGGTAATCTCTTAGCAGTCTGTAGGATACTTAGTATAGCAATAGGGCTTTGAATTGGTCCATGTAATGCATGTTGTTTAGGCCTTATATCCTTTTAGCAAGGTATCCATGTGGACATTTTAGTTGCATGTATCTGGACAGATGCATGCCAAAGTGGGCATTATACTCAATGACTGGCCTAAAGAGGGTTGAGCAAAGGAGGACAATGCCATCCTTAGATCTGGACACAATTCCTTTATTTATACACTCTGCAATATAGAAGGACTTTCTTATGGCAAGAGACACATCTTTGTCGAAAATTAGGTCACTGTCCACGTAAGTTCCCAAATACCAAACAACTGGGTCAACTCTTAGGGGTATATTGTCAATGTGGTAGCTTCACTGCAGTCCATACAGCACAGACAGCCACGCAGTGGGATTGGAACTGGTGGTATTGCTGTGAGGGACCGGGGGGGGCTCAAGGAGCACACTGCTGACTGGTGAGAAAGGTGTGTCATAATGTCTGAAGTAAGGAGGCAGGTAAACCATCTCCATAGCAGTTAATAGTCCGCAACTGCCTATATTGCTATAGCAGGGCCACTGCCCATTGACAAAATATATTTCCTGTTCTCTGAATCTTCAGAGGATTACTTAGAATGTCAGAACTGGAAAGTGCTGAGAGAGTGCCTAAGCCTGAGAACTCTGAAGTGGAAGAGAATTCCCTGCTTTGACTCATTATTACAAATGCACTGAAAGATACTGGGGGTTTATAATAGCACATAGGCACATAGAGAAGTCTATCATCCCCAAATGCCTTTAACTAACTACCGAATATAAGTTATGGTTTGCTATAAAAACTGTTTTATCCTTGGGGTAAAGATTTAAGGCACACTTTTGTTTTCATTTCATATTGATTGGGTTGATTTCAAACTGTATATCATGAAGTATGTGTTAATTGTTTTCAAAAATGGAAAATAAAATCTATATACTGGTACAACTTGACCTCCAAGTCCCTTCTTTAAAGACTGAATTGTTTAGCTACTTCCAGTTGAAGTTATATATATGGTTCTTTATGACTATCCTGAAGTTTTTCTGTTGCCTGATGTGAAGCTAAACTCTCAGATTAGTTTATTCAGCTTCTCCAATATAGCAAAGCATTTAAAAGCTATTAATCCTAGCAAACTGAGCATACCCATGTTTTTGTACTAAAATTGTAATGAATGACACCTTTTTTATTGGAAATATGAATACTTTAATTCATGTAAATATTCATTCAAATCATTATCATGAGAACAGTTGGCATAATGATTAAGGTCTTCACCTCCCATGCACAAGGTTTGATCCTGACCTCCGACCAATGCCTCTTTGGAGTTTGCATGTTCTCGCTGTGTCTCTGTGGGGATTTCTCCCATATCCAAAAAACATGCTGAGTGTTTCCACCTCTCAAACTCACCAATGAACGGAGCTGTGGGCAGCAGCATAGACTCTACATGGTGCCCTATAGGGGAAAAAGTTGTACAGACCCAACCACTTTGGGCATCTACTGTGGTGCGGAGAATCCTCTCGACTGTGTAAAATATGGCTCTAGGTGATTCAGTCATGTTGACTAATGTCACCAAAATGTGCATTGGTAGTTACTGGTGGTAAGTAGGTTGATAGTGAGGAAAAGAGTACATTCAGACAGCAGTTGCAGGACCTACTAGATAAAGCAGGATAACATGAATTGATTTGAATGCACATACTGGGACAGACAGAACAGGATATGAGGACTGCCTGGGTCCACATGGGTGGCGCAAAAGGCATAAAGAAGGAGAAGCCATTCTATACTTCTATCTGGCAAATGGCTTGATAGTTGCCAACACATGATCACATACAAGAGTAGCCAACATGCAACTCAGGTTAACTTCCTCCTAATGAGGAAAAGGCAATGGGGTGGAATCCATGATTGCAAAGTCATCCACAGTGAAACAGTCGGCCCACAGCATAAACCACTAGTTGCCACAATCAGCTGCAAGCAGTGGTCAGAGAAGGCTCTAATATCAACCTGGAAGTTGACTAGAGAGAAAGCACAACAGTTCAAGGAATTACTCTGGTCTGTAGCACCAAAAGAAGAGAAGAAAATAGGTAAACACTAAAAACAGCATGTGTTAGGACTACAGAAAAGATATGTGGCCAAGCCAGGTATGGAAATAAAGTACATAAAGAAAGTTGGTGATGGAAATCAGAAGTCCAGGAAGTCATCAAAAGAAAGGAGGAGTGCAGGAAGAAGAGGGAGGTAGAAAAGACTGACTAGGCTAAGAAGGACTACCGGTTAGCTAGCAAAGAAGCTAAGAAAGAAATTGCAGTATCAAAGAGTAGGGCATCAGAGGCACTCTACCAATTTCTGGAATGTGACTCTGTATTTGGCACAAAGAAAACTATATCAGATTCCAAGGCAAAGAGAGAAAGATAAAGAAGATAGTCAGACACCCTTCATAAGGGATGCCAGCAACAACATGCTCACCAGCCCACAGGACATCAAAGGCAGATGGAAGGAGTATTTCCAACAGCTTCTGAGTGAAGAAAACCCCACCAAAGTTGTACTGCCCCAGAAATAGTTTACTATGAGAGAAGAAGAGGAGCCCACCCTAGAAGAAGTAAGGATAGCACTAAGGAAAATGAAGTCAGGGAAGGCAGCAGGCTCAGATGAGGTCACAGCAAATATGATAAAGATGCTGGATGAGAGAGGGGAGAAATGGCTCCTGAGGGTACTAACAGCAGTGTGGAGAGAAAGGTGTATTCCAGATGACTGGAGAATAAGCATACTCGTGCCACTGTACAAGAACAAAGGGTACGTCCACAAGTGTGAGCAGTACAGCGCCAAACTCCTATCACACTGCATGAAAGTTCTGTAGAGGGTGATTGATAAATGGATACACAGAGTACTAGGATGTAAAATGGGAGATGAACAGTTCAGATTAGGATCAGGACGCAGCACAATTGACCCAATGTTTGCATTGAGACAGATACTTGAGAAGAAGCTAAATATGAGGAGAGAGTCCAATTGGGCATTCCTAGACTTGGAGAAAGCATATGACAAGGTCTCAAGAAAGCTGATCTGGGCAGTGCTGTGGTGGTTTAAAGTCCCAGGAATATTGGTAGAATTAGTGCAGGCTATGTACAAGAGCCCACTGACTAAAGTATGAAAGTGTTCGGCATCACAGAGGGGTTCCCAGTGGGAGCGGGTGCACACCAGGGTTCAGCTCTGAACCCACTGCTGTTGATACTGGTGATGGACTACATTAGCAAACAGGTCTGAGGGGACAGATAACTAAGTTGCTGTATGCAGATGAGGTGGCATTACAGGCAGACTCTGAGCTATAACTTTAGCAGAGGGTAGGAGAATGGAATGCAAAGCTGAAGGCACATAGTATAAAACTAAGCACAGATAAGACAGTAATGTCAGCAAATTGGGGGAAATCAGAAGAAGCTAAGAATAGAGATAGAATGGAAGATAGTGGAGAAGGGTAAACAGCTTCAAGTATCTGGGAGGGGTGGTTGAGGAGAAGGGAAGTCTGAATAAAGAGGTTAAACTAGAATCAGAGGTGCTGCAGCCAACTGGCATAGAGTGTCAGGTATAGTCTATGAGTGAAGAGTGCCAAAGAAGCTGAAAAGTAAGGTGTACAAGATAGTGGTGAGACAAGTACTACTGTATGAGGTATAGAAACCTGGGCATTAATGGCATAACATTTGAACAAGCTGGTGGTGATGGAAATTAAGTGCCTGACAAGGGTGGTAGGATGCACACTGTGGGACAGATGAAAAAATGAGGACATAAGAGTAGAGGCCAAAGTAGCTCCAATTGCAGGAAAGATCAGAGAGAATAGATTACGGTGGTTTGGACATGTGCAGAAAAGCAGAAGACAATCTGGTAAGGAATATTTAGGACAGAAAGGAAGATGGTAAGAGGAAGTGAGGACATCCAGCAAAGAGGTGGATTTATTACGTGAAAGATCAGTGACAGTCAGACATGAATGTTGAAGAAGGCAGGAGTGTGGCACTGAATCAATAGAGTTGGTGACAGTTAACACAATGCCCGATCCCATGTAGAAAAAAATGGGGAAAAGGGGGCTGATGATGATGATGAGATATACTCCTACTCAAGCAATACATTAAGGATAATTGTCAGTTTTGGGAGAAGTACTCCAAGGCAGAAGTGATGGCCAAATCATTTTATCATTCTTAAAAAAACTGCTACCTTCAGAATTACTGCAAACTCAAAAATTGTTGCTTGTTTGCTTCTGCATATATATTTTGAACAGAATGGTGCCTGCTGTACATACAGCAAACCATTACTTTGCAAACTGGATTGGTCATGATTTTATCTTCATTCATTATGAAATTCTTCTTATAATTTGGCAGAACATTAGTTGTCAGCCATATGTAATCTAAGCAAAACATTGAAGAAAAACCATGCTTAACAGAATGTATTGCAATTAACAGCCTTTTCTAAGTATAAAGTAAAGTATAAGAATTTGGATGACAGAATAGATGGAGGCAGGATAAAATAAGGTAGCTAGAAATGAAACAAGGCCAGAGCAGATGTAGATAATTGAAGAGTAGGAGTAGAGGGCAGCCAAAGTGGAAAGGTAGATAGAGAGCCCTTGTAGAATGTTATAAAATTTGTGTTAGATGGTGTAAGAAGGAGGAGATAGGGGGTGTGCAGTGGTGCATATGGATACACAAAATGCTTTTGATTTTGTAAACTTGGAATTTATGCTAAAAACTCTTGAGCATGTTCTTGGGACAGGACAAGCTGAGCATTGAGTACCAGATCTCTCTATAAGGAACCAAATGTTCAAATCAGGGTATATGGTTTTGGATAAGATGAATCCGGTAAGATCATCAAGGCATGGCTGTCTGTTATCTCCATGGCTCTTTACTGTAATCATGAAAAAGTAGCCCAGAGGTTAAATAGGCTGATAAAACAATTGGATTGGTAAGAATGAAAGAAATAGTATAAACATGCTGACTGACAGTTGTGTGTTGCTGAAGGATGTTCACCGGGTCAGAGGTGAATACTAGACTAACTGCCCTGAAGGACCATTTTAAGCCTACCCAATAACCCAAGACCTTAACCATTATGCCAAACCCACCCACACAGCCATGTAGAAGAAATACCTCAAGTGCTAAAGATCTTTGAGAAGCTTGGATAAGACTGCAAAATATAACTATTAAAATAAAAAACACAAGATCCACAGATGGTGTATACGCTTTATTAGTATCAAGCGAGCATCTGGTACCTCGGCATATCGCCTTCAAGGATAATTAGTATGATGCACCACACATATATTTATACCAGGTGAACCATTCATCAATCAATTATAAAAGACTTCTGCATATTAAATTTTAAAGTGACTTCTACATTTTAAAACTAGCTTCTACATTTAAAATGACTGCAATATTTAAAAGTGACTTCAGCATTCTAGAATAACTTTACCATTTTAAATATTTTAAACATTTTAAAGGAACTGTACATATCTCATAAGCATCAAAAAATATATAATATTAATGTAAATGTGATGCTGATGCGAACATTACTTATACACATTTCTGTTTTAATTATACCACATATTTATATAATAGTGATATTTGCCTCCAAATTTAACCCCTTAGGGTATAGGGTACCATAATTTAAAATTAATCTACTTTCCAAGCTTAATAATCTATGCTTCATGTCACCCCCAATAATATTGCTAGGACTGGCAAGTACACTAAAAAAGAACGTGTCATAATTACCTCCATAAAACCTGCAAAAATGTTCTCCCACTGGACTGTTGAAATTCTTATTTCTAATATCCCCCAAATGTTCTAAAATTCTAACTTTTACTGCCCTCTTTGTATGCCCAATATACCACTTAATCGGATCACATCCACACCCTATTATATATACAACCATGCAAGAATTGCAAGAAAATCTATAATAATTTTCAAATGTCTTATTATTAAAGTACCTGAAAGATTCTTAACAAACTTGCAAACCTTGCATCTCCCACAACTATACATCCCTACCCTAGTGGTTTTGTTGTTCCAAAGTGGTCTGTTTAGCAATTCCTTCATATTAAGGTATCTCCCATAGGAAAATCTAATAAACCCAGGAAATAAGTCACCCACTGTGTGATCTAAACACACAATGTGCCATAATTCTTGTATCAAATTCCTCATTATATTAGAAAATGATGAATATTTAGATACAAAGAATAACTCTTTCACTGCACTACTGGGCTTCAAATTACTACTTATTCTTTTTTCCTGGAATTGTTCTTTTCACCACACAATACCTGATGTATCCCTTCATCCAAAAAAATTTCATCATAACCCCTTTGTAATAATCTATTTCTAGTTTCTATTAGGAATTGCTCTCTATACCCTTCTTCAGATGTATTCCTATAAATCCGCCTCAATTCTCATACTGGGAGCGAATTCAATAGATGTAGGGGGTGGATGCTTTCTGCAAACAAAAAATTGTTTGCTGATGTTTCTTTCCTAAATGGTCTAAATTGGATAGTATAATCATCCCTTATATAAAGTTCAACATCCAAAAATTGAATCTTAGCATTACCCATAGACATAGTGAATGTAAGTTCATGAAAATTATCATTCAATTCTAGAATAAATTCTTTAAATTCTGATGGCTGGCCCTTACAAATAAAAAAGAGATCAATAAATCTCTTATAACATATTACTTTTATATTCCAGAAATTAGTATTCTACATGAACAATTTTTCAAAAAAGCCCATGTATAACACAGTATAACTGGGTGCATAGGACGCACACATTGCTGTTCCTTTCTTCTGTAAATATATCTTATCTTTATACTTAAAATAATTATGAGTTAAACAGAATTCCAATATCCTAATAACAAAAGCTGTCTTTGGGCCCACTTCCATCACATCCTGGACTGCTTCCAAACCATGCCTATGTTGTATGGATGTATATAAGGAACTTACGTCTACTGTAGCCCAGTAGTAATCTGCCTGCCATTTAATATTCAAAACAATTTTACAAAAATCCGGAGTGTTTTTTTATATGTGATGATATCCTAAATATATATTGTTTCAACACTGAATCTATAAAAATTGGCACGTTATGCACAAAAGAGTGGATACCAGAGACTATTGGTCTTCCGGGGGGGGGGGGGTTGTCAAATTTTTTTATGTATCTTGGGTATGGCATAAAAATGAGGGTAATGGGGGTCCTTGATTATCATTTTTTTTACATCTTCCCCAGATAAAAGACCCAGCCGTTCTCCTCTTTCCAAAATTTCACTTAACTCACTGTTATATTCATTTATTGGATTATTAGATAACACAACATAATATTTTTCTTTATTTAATAATACATTAACCATCCTATCATACTGATTTCTTGACATAATGACCCAATTACCCCCTTTATCAGCCTCCCTAAACACCAATTCATTCAGACTTGTTCTCAACTTCCTCAATTCTAACCACTCTAATTGTGTAAGATTAAACTTTGGCTTGCACTTGACAAATTTACTATGGGCAAATTCAACATTCTTTAATAACACCTGTTCAAAAAGAGTCACTGCTGCTGACCATTTAGGGGGCATAAAATAACTTTTAACATCCAATGGGGGAACCAGAAATCTGGAATAACCAGTGTCAAACATGTACAGTATGCAATATTTTCATTTTCTTTTTCATCAAAATTGTCATCATAATCATAAATCATAATCATAAATCGACATATTCATCAGTGCACTGTCAGTATTATTATCTACTTCATCTTCAGACAGTTGCCCTTCCAAACTGTCAGACATGTGACTAAAAGTGTTGATGTGTGCTTTATTCTTATCAAAATCACCCTAAGGTGTAATTTCCTACAAAAAGTTTTGGCTTCCATCATTACCTCAGACAAAGTGAGATTTTTTGTAGGCACAAATTTAGTTCCCCTCCCCAAAAGACTTATTGCACTGTCAGTCAACACTATATTTGACAAATTTACAATTTTTAACTCATCGTTAATATACACAGGTTCCTGGGCGACACATTCAAAATGTCTTAAAGTTTCTTGCCTTTCCTGCCATTCTTCCGACCCTTGCGTTGATTGTCTTTCAGTGATGAGGTCTGACTGCTGGCCCCTGGCAAAAAATGAGAGGAACCTGAAGCACTATTACCATCCAAATTCTCAAAAGAAGCGCTCTTTTTAGAGAGCGTCTCCACTAACGATGTTGACGAGTCTCTAAGACTTGATTTCCTGCTGGTATACTCTGTCCTTCCCTGCCATTGGTTCTGTTGATTACGTGAAGTATGTAAAGCACGCTGCCAAGAGAAAATGATTCCGCTTTTAAAATCTTCCACATTGCGGATCAATTTTCTCCTTTTACGTGCCAATACACTCGATTCCACTTTTTCCATTTCACTCTTTGTTACACATCTTAGTAGGAAATACACTGCTAGAAGATTCATTCTTGAGTTTAAGCTGCAAATCTGAAATTTTCTCACACAGCTTACCAGTAGTGCAAGTGTTCCATTTAACCAAAATGTAGAGCCATTCTAAAGAGCACCATATTGTAGCTTGCTTCCATTCTTCCTGTAAATCTTGGAAGTCCCATGCAGGAAGTTGGTTAACCCTTAACCCCCGTGGAGCAATATTCAGTTTGATGTACTTCTCTAAAAGTTTTGTATCATAATGCAAATTAATTTCTTTCACCATTAACCTTTGTAGTTCTCCATACTGCAGGTTAATATCAGCATCTTCAGAAACAAGCCATGGATCATGTACGGCCAGTTTAGCCTCTCTTTCTTGCACAATTCAGCAAACAACATAGACCCTGTCACACCAATGGTTCGACCATCACCTGGCACACCTTCTGCCATAGTAAGCACAAAAAACTGCAAAATATAAATATTAAAATAAAAAACACAAGATCCACAGATGGTGTATATGCTTTATTAGTACCAAGCGAGCATCTGGTACCTCTGCATATCGCCTTCAAGGATAATTAGTATGATGCATCACATACATATTTATACCAGGTGAACCATTCATCAATCAATTATAAAAGACTTCTGCATATTAAATTTTAAGTGACTTCTGCATTTTAAACTAGCTTCTACATTTAAAATGACTGCAATATTTCAAAGTGACCAGCATTCTAGAATAACTTTACCATTTTAAATATTTTAAACATTTTGACCTTTTAAACATTTTAAAGATTTTAAAGGAACTATACATATCTCATAAGCATCAAAAAAATATATATTATTAATATAAATGTGACGCTGATGTGAACATTACTTATACACATTTCTGTGTTAATTATACCACATATTTATATAATAGTGATATTTGCCTCCAAATTTAAACCCCTAGGGTATAGGGTACCATAAATATAAATTAATCTACTTTCCAAGCTTAATAATATATGCTTTGTCACCCCCTATAATATTGTGTACTTCCCAGCCAGAAAAATGGCTGGGAATTAAGGTGTAGTCTACAGTGGAGATGACAAAAATGGGAGGAGTCCTGGTTTTGGTAAAAGATGTTTGGATTAATGGACTGGCAGAGTGCATATGATGAGTGTGTGAGTATGTGTGTTTAGTGGTGGGATAGAGGTAGTAAGGGTCATGGTGCTACCACTGGCAATAGACTTGCCAAGGCATGTACAAATCAAGTCATCCACAGTGTGTACAGAAACAGCAGGTATGATACAACTGTTTGGAAAAAATAGAGAATCAAGACTGGGAAGGGAGGAATGACATGGAAGGTGGTGGTAGGGGGGATTGGGTATGCCTGAGTTTATAAGATACTCAGTGGCAGTAAATGCAGTTCAGAGACTGTGATGAGTCTAGAGAATGAGGGGGGTCAAACCAAAACAGTTCGAAGACAGTGCTAGGAGGAAGGGAAAGTATACCCTTTAGGGAGCTAGAGACAGCAACAAAGGTAGACCTGAAGAACTTTACGAAGTAAAAAGTAAGGTTGATGGGACCATATGGGACTAAGTGGTTTAGGAGGTGGTTAGTCGGATGGGAAGAGAAAAAAAACTGCTATATGAAGCAGTTGTAAGAAGAGGGAAAGGGCGCAGTATTGAACTTTTGAAATGATAATAGTCTTTTGAGCTAGGGAAGGTAATTGTTCTGGTGCATAGGGGAGTAGACAGGAGGATAGGGAGAGAAATGTAAGCAAAAAGAAGGAACTATGGAATGGAAAATGCAGGAGAAAGAAGTATAAGTGTGGATAAACTGAAAAGGGAGGGGTAGGGGACCTGTAAGGCTTTGAGGGAGGGGAAGAGATGATTGATTTGGGTAAATTGATGAAGAGGTGGGTAGAAAGAAAGGAAATTAAGTTTGAGAAATGGTGAAGGGCTTAAAAGACTCAAGGACAGTGAGGAACCAGCATGTGAAGTTATTACATTGGTGGAATAATATTCAAAAAGTTTAGGTGACAAAGGTCAGAGGAGTATCAGGACTATTAACAATGTGGGGAAAAAGCAGTAGATAACATCTGCATGTGGTGGAGTTGTAAAGCACCACAAAACAGTGGCAGAGTATGAAAGAAATATGACATAAGATGCAAAGGTTAAGGATGAATGGCCCCCTGCTTACTTTGGAATAGTTGAAAGCCACTGGTTGTGGTGAACAGAACAAAGATGAGAACTATTATTAATGGCAGGCTGGCTGAAAAGGAAAATTGCAAAAGCTTAGAAGTCGTGGGAGATCAGCTGAGTATAGGTGGAGAAGACAGGACAGTGGATAATCCCAGTTAAAGACATGGAAGATAGGTTAAAAGATTACAACATAAATGGCATGCAATATGAAAAGAAAGAATGGGGGGGGCAGATGAGAGAGAGGTGAGAGGAATAAATATAATACGAATAGAAAGTTGATAAATATTCTATTTTAACGTAGAAATACTGCAGACTGTGGTAAGTGTAATATGTAAAGAATGGAAATACCACTGTGAGCAACCCCCTTTTTCCCATTTTTCTATGGGGTTGGGTGACACATTAACATTGGTCAATGTGAACAAATCATCCTAGAGCCATGTGTCAAAATATAAAAAAAAAAGAAAATGATGTGTGATGAGTTTTGTGTATGACAGTTGTGATGAAAAAAAAAATAGATTGCATACCATAATGTCAAATATGCATACATGGATTTTTATTCTGTAATAAGGATGGGTTAAGTGGTACCTGCATATTATCACAACCAGATTTTCACGGTTGTGATTTTTGCTTACTTCGGTAGAAATGGGGCCATGAAATACTGGAAGGTGGTATTCAGGCTCTGTATTGGTGGGGGATAACTTCAGATTATCTTCGGAAACAGAAACAGTGGAGAAAACCCTCTTCCTATTTTTTGCATGCATGTTGCACTCTTGAAATGTCATGCCTGCTGTCGGTGTGATGAACAGATTGTATTCACTGTGTGGAAGGAATCCTTCAGAGAAGGCAAACAGACACAGAAGTGATGGTTTTGATGACCTTTATTTTTTTGACAATTTGCGAATACAACAGTGGTTAAAAGTAAGCAAGTGTAGCTAAAACAATTGCTCAGTGCCTGTGTTTGATTTCTCTGAAGAATTCCTTGTACAAGTTCAAAAAAATACAAACGAGAGTATGATAGCAGCCATGAAAACTGTAGGGTATGTGTGTAATGTAAAAAACAGGAAGAGGGTTTTCTCCACTGTTTCTGTTCCCGAAGGTAATCTGAAGACATACAGAGTCTGGTTACCACTTTACAGTAAATGTAAACATTTTGGGCAGTACTACACATTTACGAAGACAGTCTCAGTTGTTTCAAGCACTCCTATCTGTGCTGGTATGCGGAATTCGCAACCGAGAAAATCTGGTTGCGATAATACGTAAGTACCAGTTAAGTTTGTGTTGGCTTAATACTGATGTGTGTAACTTTCAATAAGAATTTAGGAAAAAAAAGTTTGATATAATATACAAACATACATGCCTACAAGTTAAATATTACAGAAGCCAGCATAATGATACCAGAAACATCCACAAAATATTCCTGGATAAAGTTACTGAAGACAGAATATGATTTTGGATGTTTATAGTACCAGAATGATCTTTTATTTTTGTATCTGAATTTAGGCAGTAAATATTTACAAATTTTCTTTGTAGCTCTAACATGGAATAGGTTATTGGCGAATTTAAAAAATTTAACGACAAAATTTTGGGAAGACAGGTGTAATGTACTTTTTGAAAAGAAACAACTTAAATGTTAATGTGTGTTTTTCAAGATACAAGACAGAATTTAAATGCCGTTAGCAGTGCTTTGATATAAAAGGAATGACTAGTTTGAAATTTCATCACTGCATGAAAAGCTGTGATTAACCTCAGTATGTTAAATACTGAGCAGCAGCCATAAAAATAAAAAAATGGATAAATACACTATCAGCTTCATTCAAAAACAATGTTTTGTTTTTAAATGGGTAAATTGTCCAAACTATGAAAATGAACAAATAAACAATGTCATGCATCCCCAGTATATTCCCCAGAATCTAAAGATATATGAAGCAATAGCTATAAGAACAAGGCTTGCTTCCAGATCCAATTTCCCCTTTAGATCTGCAGTTTGTCTTGTGTGCACTGCTATTAAATAATTAAATCATTAGTTTTGTGCTTTGTCACATTCAGCCAGTATTACCTCACCAGGTCTGTAAACAATTTCTGCTGCCACAAAATCATAGAAGTATTGAGTGGGTGAACCACAGTTTACAATTTGTCCACACAGATGTGTTATAATGATTCATGAATTCTGGTGCATGAGAGGAAGAGGTTGTTCCATGTATTCTTTTTTTTTCCAAAATGTTTTTATTCATTTTATAACACAATAACTTAACAGCATATTAACAAGAAAAAAAATTATATACAATGTCCATAACAGTTAAAAAAGCAGTATACATAGGAGAACACTTAATATTTCTCTAACAGATTAGTTTTGTCCAAGCAATTAAATGAGCTATGCTGTTAGTCCTTGCTTTTATAGTAGCAATCTCATTCTTACAAATGTATTTCACAAGATGAATAAACTCAACTTTAAAGACAGAAGTAGACTGGGATTTCCAATTTTTAGTAACAGTTTTCCTTGCTATAGAGAGGATAGATCATAGTAAAAAAAAACATTTTTAGGAATGACTTCAGGAACAGGAACTTTGAAAACGATGAGGGAATCAGAAATTATACAGTTGTCATTCCAAGGGCTGTTCCGTGTATTCCTCATAGTAAAATTAACAAACTCTTGTACTGTGAAAGTAATCGAATAAATCACCCAGTAAAGAAATTTACATTCTTGATCCAGCAGTTGTACCTCATGTCAAAGCTAATGATAACAGACATGCTAATTAATAAATGAGCAGATATGTTATATGATGCTTTCAGTTTAAAATCTTGACTAGTACTTATTTTAAATAAAATAAGTTCTTTATCCACATTGCTTTCATACATAAATTAATATTCTGTATGTTGTGCATGTCTCCACCATTTCATTCTAAGCATGCATCAAATTCTCCTTTAGTCATTTAATTGTCAAATAATATCACTGTATACAAAATCATTGTACTTGTAGCCTTTTCATTTTAAATATCCAAGCTGCATAACAAGTACGCTTAATACATATATGAAGTTTAACTATTAATGTAAATGCCTGGACATATGTATGTGTGAAACAACTTGTTTCCTGATACTTTATAAAGAAGGCAAAACAACTTAATTTTTAGTGTACATAAATAACGTACCCAGATTTTGAGGCTGTCAGACTCTTATGTAATGTTTTCATGTGAATAAATAAATAAAATATTACATTCATTAGTATGGACATTTTGCTGCAAATTATAGTCTGAAAACTCAGAAATGAAACACAGTTTTACCTTTTGACATTTTTCTCCTTATTTTCACCAGGAGGGAAAACAATCTTCAACAACACTCCTCGTCGGTCCCCGACATGGAATCAGTCACGTGATTGATTTGAAAACCAACCTGACCACTGTGCTTGTAGAATTCAGTCGTATACACAAAGTGCAGCTTTTCCGTGAGAGTCCAGGAGTAGCACGTGTGGAGACCCACATACTGGAAGCCAAGGTCAGTACATAATATTTAAGAAAAAAAAAACTCTGTCATCTTGTAGGTGAGTTTTTATTAAGCAGTTATGGTTTGAACACATGTAGCATGCCATGATAAAACCTGAATACAGTATCACCAGAGTAACATTCCTGACATGAGAGCAGTGCATGCCTCAAAGTGTTTGTGGAACTGCATAACAAAGAGCAAGCAATGTGTCATTTGAAATCTAAGGAGCTGGTTACATGCAGTGCCCTCCCTGGATAGAATAACACCAAGCCATTCCTCCTTTAACTTTTGCTGAGTGATCATTTTTCTGTGTTCTTTTATCCAAGTTACTATACCCCATATTTTATATAATCTGATTTGGTTTTCACCAGTTCTTATGGTATCCTGAAGGTTATTTCAATTATAAAGTATTAATTGTTCTTGAGGTACGGAAACAAAATTGTCCAGGTTTCAAAAATGCATAACATAGTGTGCAGTTCTGCTTGTACAAGGATTGTTCACTGCATTTTTCCAGATGAATTTAGAGACTGCTGTAGTGCTACAACAATAAAAGGCTCAAATCCATAGTTCTACAACTGCTAATAGAGACTGTATGCAAATAGAGCAGTCCAAGGGCATGGCTAATGCAAATTAGCCATGTGAACTTCCTGAGAACTATTCACTGGGATCAGAATACTGCAGCAAAGTTATTGAAAAGAACAGCTCTACCTTGCTATGAAACAAGCAGATTTTTTTCATGCATTGAGAGGTAAGTACTAAAAATGTGTGTGTGTGTGAGTGTGTATGTGTGTGTGTGTGCTTAATTGATATCTGTTTGCAGGGGATGTTTTGTAGGTGCCTCTGTAACTGCATTACATACACTGGCTGGTTGGAAACATTAGCTTGGTTACCTGTCACTATGCAGTGTTTGTTTCTCAGACATGATAATGAGCTTTTAGTGAGATGTCGCTTTATGCAACTTTATCATATCTGTGAATTGCATTATATCATCGTTGCACTATTGGGCAATATAGTGTTTTCCAAATAGAGTTGAAAAGTAATGATGTGAAGTTGTTCAATCTCACTGTTCATTCTTACACATGGGTTCGGAGCTGATCCCTCTGCTCCAAGTCGACCACTTTCACAAGCTCGAGGTTTTCGAGTAGCTCGAGGCCAAGTCCCTATCCCATGATGCTCTCTGCCTCACCTCAGATCTAGTTTGATGCTGCAACAGATCGGAGGTTGAGAGTGGAGCTTGGGCCAGTATTTCACTTTTTGAAAGTTATTATTAGATATTTAGCTATATTCTGAATTAGTCTGTTTCTTGGCTAGTTAGCCTTACCTTTTTGTTTAGACACTATCTTTAGTACCTTTTTGATGACTTTTTCATCTTTATAGAGTGGCTGCTCTTAGGCCTTTCATTGGCCGCATTTGAGTTTACCCTATCCTGTTAAAAAAGTTAGTTTTTAGAGTTGTTATAGCTATTTGTAGCTTACCTGGGTTTTCCATGTGTGTTTTTTCTAAAAAAAATTTAAACTGCTTAGATATTGCTTCTGTTTGTTTAGAGTGTATTTGTTGTCTAGACAGTTTATATACCCACATATCTATATATATATATATATATATATATATATATATATATATATATGCATAGATATATAGTGTTTTTGTTTTCATAGCATGATGGTTGACCAGAAAGAAAAATAGACACAGAAGTCAGGGTTTAAGAAATGCCCTAAGTGCAGACAAAAAATGTCCATCACTGATCTTCATGTGAGTTGTCTGTACTGTTTGGGGGCAGTCCATCTTCAGGAGGACTGCTCCCATTTGTCATTCATTTAGCAGCAGGGTCTTGTTGGAGCACAGGAGAAAACTAGTGGACAGGGGTTTGTTAAAACCTAAATTCCAGGAATCGCTTGACAAGGCCGACCAGACTTCAAAATCTTCGAAGGGACCCAAATCTTCGAAAACTTCTTTGGAACCGAAGTCTTCTGCTTCAAAATTTGCTGAGAAGGTGTGGTCGCCGGTTCCACAGTCCTCGGAACCGAGCTTGCTTTTCGGAGCCAGTCACCGGTAAGCTGGTCACCGAAACTTTGTAATTACCTATTTTACAGTATGTGGTGTTGTTGATCCCTTCGACTCATTCTTCAAGGAGCCTTTCAAATGTGGATGTGGACAGAGTGGTGCAGAAGCTCCTCCAGAATCCGGCACTAGCCAAATTGTTGTCGGCTCTTGCCCAACCGGTGTCAGAGCCGAAGACTGCCTTACCTACTGTGTCTACTCCTCCTCCGAACTGAGCAGGGCCTTCAGAGCTGGGGGAGGTGGAACTGATGATTGTGGAACCCTCAGAGCTGAGGCCTGTTCCAGTGCCATCAGCTCTATCGACTCAGACTACTTTGGTGCCTTTCGAGGAGTCTGGGAGCCGACACTCTCCAGTCGGCTCTGGGGGGTAGAGTCGAACCGATGGGTTGGCTCCGATCCTTCCTCTTGGAGCTTCGGCACAGATGAGTTCAGATCCTTCCTCTGGGTCAGAGCTCACTGTTAAGGTGCCAGGGAGGATGCCATCTTCTTCGGAACCGGCTACTTCCTCGCATCGGAGCAGTGGAGCCTTCGATGCCACGAGGAGAGTTATGTCTCCGAAGACACCCACCTCATCAGGGCCTTCCTCCTCATCCCCAAAAGTGATGCTTTCTACCTCTGCATCACAGGTCCCTGTAAAGCGTCGAGACCCAGAGCTTCTGGTAGCTCCATTGGGTGACCCATGTTCTACTGAGACCTCACCAGAAGCTCCTGCTGATGAGGTTCCCAGGAAGAAGCTTAGCAAGAAGAGGTATTTAGACTCCCCACAGGAGTCTGTCACATCAGACATTGCCTTAGAGGAGTCCAAATGGTCCCCACGGTCCCCCTCAGAGGATATTTTCTTTGCTGATATCCTTGAAATCCTGAGACAGAGGGGTGACTGGCAGTCCATTAGCCCTACTGATGATGAGTCAGTGCTTCTGAAGGCCTTTGGGTCTCAACCCTCCACCTCCTGGGTGTCTCCACCCTTTGATGAACTAATGGAGCTAGTTGCTCAAAGGGCATGGGAGTCTCCTGATACTGTGGAACCTGTCCCACGGAGCCCCAAAAAGCTTATTACATCGCCACATGATAAAATGTTTCTTACCAAAGAAGTACCGGTTGATGCCATGTTGGTGGCGACTGCCACCAAGAAAGAGATGTCTGAAACCTCTTCTACTGTCCATCCTCCTAATAGAGATTCCAGAATTATGGACAGGTATGGGAAACGCATTTTTAGTTCAGCGACTTTTGCTATGTGATCGCTCAACTATTTGACACATTTTACCTGACTTCAAAGAGATCTCCTTAAAGAACTTGGAGATACTCTACAGAGTATTACAGCTGAAGGCGTTCCTGATAAGGTGACATCCCTACTCAGTACCCTTAATTCCATAGTTAACTCATCCATGCGACTCATTTCTTATGCAGCTGATGGCACAAGTCGGGCAGCGGGTTCAGCAATAGCACTTCGGAGACATTCCTGGATGCGCTTATGCTCCATTGCAGAAGCCTTCAAGTCTTCCTTCGTTAATACCCCATTTGATGGCTCGTCCCTTTTCGGGCCTAAAGTCAAGGAGACCCTCACTAGGTGTGAACAATATGGAAAGACTCTATCTGCTGTAGAAGTCAGTTTTTCCATCCCTACTAGACCTTATCCCAAAAGGCAAAAGGGAGGAAAAATGTGGTTCCGCAAGTCCCAAGGAGCCTTTTAGAACATATGTAGTGAACCCCACTCCAAGGGCAGAGGAGGGGGTAATAATGGAAGACACCACCCAGGCAGCACTGGGGGTTCACAAAACCAGGGGTGACAGGGATCAGTTCTTTGGCAAGCCCTACCAGCGCTCCTGAAAGGAGGCCCGACTGTCCTACTCTTGGAGACAGTCGGGGGTTGCTTGTCTTTGTATCCAGACACCTGGCTAAAAATTACAAAAGATTCTTGGGTACAAAGCATTATTACCAGAAGATGCATCATTCTGTTCTCAGAACCTCCCCCTGTAAGAAAGAAAATCCCAGACTATCATATCAAAATGGCCAGACCATCCAGAGATCATCTGCGTTTCCGGCTGGGAGCCAGTCATCAGTTCTGACCACTGCCCTTTGGTCTCACAACAGCCCCCAGAGTGTTTACCAAATGCATGGCAGTGGTTACGGCTCACCTGAAGCATCTATGATTCTGAGCGTTTCTATACCTGGATGACTGGCTCCTCACCGCCACCTCGAGGCATCAACTAGTTCAATCCAGGAATTACACTCTAAATCTGTGTTCTCAGTTAGGAATAACTGTAAATTTTGACAAGACTTCGCTGTCACCATCGCAGCATATCTCCTTTATCTGAGCAGATTTCAACACTACTACTGCCATGGTAAAATTGCCAATGGAAAGAATAGTCACTCTTCGACAACAGGCATCAGCCATTCTGGCATACAAAAAAGTACCAGCCTCTCAAGTGTTGAAATCATAGCAATTCCTCTAGGGTGTATGCACATGAGAATACTTCAATGGTTACTCTTCACCCAGTGGTCTTACCAACAGCTTCCAATGTCATTCTTGATAATGATTACAGATTCATGCAAAAAGGACCTTCATTGGTGGTTGACCAGCCACCATGTAATGCTAGGCCGTCCATTTGTTCTTCCCCCGCCATCAGCCACGGTGATCATGGACGCTTCTCTGATGGGGGGGGGGGGGGCTTTTTCAAGGAAGAATAACCCAAAGCACCTGGTCAGAGACGGTCACAATTGCACATTAATGTCCTGGAGATTAGAGAGGTACTTTTAGAGTTGCAGTACTTCCAAGACTCTCTTACTCTGGGAATGATTGTGATTCAGACCGACAACATGTCAGTAGTCTGGTATATCAACAAGCAAGGGGGAACCAAGTCTTATCCCCTGTGTCGAGAAGCCTTAAGAGTCTGGCAGTGGGCTGTATCCATCGGGCACTTTCTGATAGCGATGCACATCCCGGGGAAATTCATTGTGATAACGGACAAACTAAGCAGAGCTATTCTGATGCCACAGGAGTGGTCCCTCAAAGACAATGTAGCGGACATCATTTTCTGCAGATGGGGCCAGCCTTGCTGTGACCTGTTTGCATCCCCCATGAATGCCAAATGCAGAAGCTACTTTGCCCTGAATCCCCCACCAGGGGAAACCCCATGAGATTCTCTCGTACACTTTTGGGCCCTGGGACTCCTATATGCATTCCCATCCATTCCCCTTATTCCAAAGTTTTTGCAGAAAGCCAAAGCCTTGGGGAGGACTGTAATTCTGATAGCCCCGTATTGGGTTCAACAGATTTGGTTCCCCTTCCTTCGACTCTACCAACTAGAGAAACCTTGGATTCTGGACCCAGTTCCAGATGTGCTGACACATTCATCAGGGACTCTTCATCCTTCTCTTCATTCCGTCAGATTTACAGTTTGGCTGCTCCAATTCCCAACATAGCCAGGTCCAACAATTTTTCTTCGAAGGTACAGCATATCCTTGTATCCTGTCATAAAGCTTCAACCAGAAAGTTATACGCCAGCAAATGGAAGCAGTTTGCTTTCTGGGCTTCGCAAAATGATATTGACCCATACGTCACCCCAGTTGCTAGCATTTTAGAGTTCTTGACTAAGCTTTTTAATGAAGGTGCTGCAGCTGCCACCATACGAGTTTAGTTAGCTGCAATTTCAAATTTTCACCTCAGATTGGAAGGTTCTGATCTTATGTCTTACAGGTGTATGTAGAGCCTTCTTAAAAGGAACCATAAATCTTAGACCACCAGTTAGACAATCTTTCACCCCTGGAATCTAAATTTTGTTCTATCTAGGATTATTCTTCATCCATTTGATCCTGCATCCTCCTGCCAACTAAAATTTCTGTCTTGGAAAACCATCTACTTGGTGGCCATTACATCAGCATGTAGAGTGTCCGAACTTCAGGCCTTATCTATTAAACCTCCACATTTGTTTTTACATTCTGACAGAGTGTTGCCCAGGACTAACCCTTCCTTCCTTCCAAAGGTATGTTCGGAGGCTAATCTAAATCAAACTATTGAACTCCCAACCTTCTTCAGTAACCATTCCAACAAGTTGGAGTATATGTTGCATAAACTTGATGTTCACAAACAACTCAGATTTTATTTGGCTAGAACAAAAGAATTTAGAAAATTAGAACAACTTTTTGTCTCTCATGCTGATACCAAGAAAGTGCTACAGGTGTCAAAATTTACTCTTTCCAAATGGTTGACTGATAGCATAAAATTCACATATTCCTCCATGAATCAACTGTTAGAACATAGCATGAAAGCACATTCCACTAGGGCTATTTCTACTTCTTCAGCTTATATGGCTAGGCTGCCATTGGACACGATATGTGCAACCGCCACTTGGTCTACGTCACATACCTTCATTACGCATTACAAAGTTGATAAGGCCTCCAGGAACAGGGCTTCCTTTGGTTCCACTGTCCTCAGGAATATACTTCCGTGAGCCACCCAAGATGAATGGTGCTTGGGACGCTATCCATTTGTAAGAATGAATGGCGAGATTGAACAACTTCACGTAAAGAAGTTATGTACTTACCATAACGTTCCACGTGAGTTGTTCATCTCACCTTAATTCTTACATTCCTACCTGCCTTCCCCCTCCAGGCTTCTTGAAGAATGAGTAAGAGTTTTTGCAGTCTGGTGGGTTTTGCGATGAGATTTCTTACTCCAGCTGGAGTAATGTTCATGTGTTTTTTATGTTGTACATGTGGGATCAACAAACTAGATCTGAGGTGAGGCAGAGAGCATCATGGGATAGGGACTTGACCTTGAGCTACTCGAAAACTGCGAGCTTGTGAAAGTGGCTGACTTGGAGCTAAGGGATCGGCTTGTGTAAGAATGAAGGCTTGATGAATGACTCACATGGAACGTTATGGTAAGTACATAACTTCTTTTTTGTTTTTATAAATCCCATTATGTCATATAAATGCATGATGTATGTCTTTTAATTTTGTTTTATACCATTACTTTTCTATCCCATTCACAAGATGCTCTTTGTCAAAATGCTCTCGGAATTCAGTATTCAGTAAAGCAGTCAATTCTGACAAGTTTTTATCAAGATAAAAGAAAGCAGGTTGCAAGTTCATCAACTAGAATGAGTACTAGAAAATCTTAGATGCACATCTCACTATATTAATAAATTGTCTTGTTGGGTCAACATAGCTAATAATTGTCATAGGTGGAAGTATGGCCTGTATACAGATTATTCATATATTTTCTGATACCCACTTATTCAGGGTTTTAGGAAAACCATAATCTATCCCGGCAGTCAGTAGAAACAAAACTAATCATGCATTGGATGCCAGTCAATCACAGCTTGCACACAGATACATCCCAACACGCGTGTGCACATACCCACATGCATGCACACAGTCTCTCTCATTTACACATTATACTCATATTTTGAGGATCACCAGGTTATCTGCAGTATGTCTTTGGGATATGGTAAGAAACCACTGCACAAATAATATTCCACACATACAAAGGCAGAGCACACAGACTTATCAGAGAAGGCAGTCTGTCCAGGAATAGAACCAGAAAACAAAATACTTAAAGGCAGCAATGCTAACCGCTAGTGTGCTTTAAATAGTTCAATAATATACTTTAGTTAACACAGAGACTTCAAAATGATGAAATAGCACACCTATAGTGGGGCATTAAATTCCACATTTCGAAATGCATTTAAATGACAGATTCACAGTAAATAAATACAAATTGTTTCAGGCTCAGTCATGACCTGCTTCTTTATGCAATAGTCATTGTCTATCTTCTGCAACATTTTATAGTTCAGCTGTGCATATCATCCTCTTTCTTTTGGTGATACCAGCTGGGCCATGTCTTTAGTAATAAGCATCTCACACAGACTGCTGCAGTTATGCAGGAGCAACATGACTGATCTTCATGAAACTGAGCAATCCCCCTTCTCTATAATTAATTATAATTAATTAATTAAATGCCTTACTTTGGACTGCTCATATATTTTACCAATCTAGTATTCTTGAACCAGTTATTCCTCTTTCAGAGCATCTAACAGGCCTGGACTTCTAGTTGTTTTCAAGTTTGATGGTATGAGGCTATGTGCCGACATAATTGCAAGTTTTTTTAGAAACCTTTGTGATGAGTAACTGAGTCAGTATCTGCTCTCTGTCTTTGGATACCGCGTAGAGCAGGTCTTATGTTCTATCTACAGGTTGTAAGTGGGATTGTTCTGATTCTTTGTTCCCCATCTACTCTTACATTATACTTTTAGCTCTACTTAGTATTTCTTCCCTTTTTGAAATTGATTTGGTTTACCTGGAGGTCACACAAATCAAGATTATTTTCACCAACCTTGTGACACAAATCAGAAGTTGTGTCCTCATCTCTTATAAAAATACAAATTTTCCCCATTCATCTAATTTAGTCTCTAAAAAAAAATCTGTCAGGGTATAAATGTTTTTAATGTAACCGACATTCTAAAAAAAAACAGGTGGAAGTGTTATAATAGGAATTAAAGATTATTATGAAACTTGTGGTTATTACATGTTCAGTGATGACACCAATACCTGACTCCATGTGATGGTGACAATAAAGACAACCCTGGAACATATAACTATTGTTGGAGTGTATACACCCCCAAAATCAAGTGCTTTTGACCTAGATTAATTCATACATTTCTTGCATGAAACCCAGGAGGGAAGAATAATAGAGGCTGAAGACTTACATTTACCAGAAACAGACTGGAGTAATATTGATTCAACAGCATTAGTAAAGAAATGATTTACAATGTATGTTCAGGAACAACAATTGCTTCAGTTTATAAAGAGTCTACCAGGGAACGGAACGTACTAGACATTGTTTATGTTCTAAGGAAATAACTATTACTTCATGTCAAGCCTTAAAACAAAAAATAACCAGCAAAAACTGTGCAAATGCGGTCAACAGCTAAACAATACAAAAAAAAAAAAAAAAAAAAAAACAAAACTAGACCCACAAAGCCAAGAGAAAATAACTTAAGAAACCTTTCAAATGAAATTCCGTAAAGTTTAAGTATAACCCTTCCTCAGTGCAGTATAAAACTAACCACAACACTCTGTTTAAATACACAAGAAGACACAGCCAAGCTGTCAAAATGCTTAGTTCATTGCATAATTATCTCCTTAAAGCAATACATTCACAATGCATGCTTAAGAATTGTATCACTTTGCAATAAAATGTAAAATCTACTTAAAACTTTAAAATAAAGTGGTTACAATTTCATCTGTTTTGCTTTTAATACAGGTTTGAGCCTAATAGTTGCATTCAGTCCTGAAATTTTGCCTGCATTTAGTTTTAAAATTCAAGCTTGTTGTTAGTGCCACCCCTTCTTATATTAGTATTCAGTACTTGCAACACCTTAAATTTAAACTTATGATTTATGCCTCTTTCTATGCAATGTTTAGACAAAGCATTAGTTAAGACATTCCTTATCAAATGTGTTTAGTAATTTGATCTTTCAATTTTCTTACAAATTTCCCTACATAAAATGCTGAACACTCTGAGCAGGTAGCAAGGTACACTATATTTTCTGTAACACAGGTGGCAAAGCATCGTATTTCATATTTTTTGTTTGTAACGATGTAGAAAATGTTTTTCGTTACTTGTATACTTTCAATTCACACAAATGAAACAAGGGAAGGAACCTACCTTAGAACTTTTAGTCACTTTATTTATAGGTCTGTAATTAACCTCTATAACATAGTCTTTGCTTTAAATTTAAATTTTTCATTCTTTTGTATGTAAAATGTGCTGTATTTGCTATCATATTACTTCATTCAGGATGTGCACTTAAGATCGTCCAATTATTACCAATTATTTCTTGGGCACCTTTTGTCTTGGATATTGTACCTCATAATATATCTAATAACACTACCATCAATGCATTGCTCACTCGCCATATTATTCTCATTACTATTTCTAAAATATGGTTTACCCAGACTAGTTCTCTTACTATCTACATACTTTTAGTATCATTCAAAAGGTTGTATTCATAACATCTTGTCTGAAATTCTTGGTGCTTTTCTATTATTTGTTTATTATATGTTTGATCATTTGTATTAAGCCTACTCATTCTAAAATGTTGACGTTGTACAATCCCATTAAACACATGTTGGGGATGCATACTATGCCTATGCAATAATCTAGTTGCTCGTACTTCTTTCTTATGCACAAGTGTATCTGTATTCATATCCTGTTTTATAATGTTAATATCCAGAAAGTTAATTTCATTCCTTGCAAATTTAATTTGAAACTTAAGAAAATTAGTACTGTTATCAAACTATGTAAAAAGTTCATGTAGGTTCTCTTCACTACCTGTCCAAATTAAAACATATCATCTACAAAATGCTTATAAAATGATATAAACTGAGTTAAATAGTGTGAATCACTGTATATATTATCAATTTCCCAATTATTCATTGCTAAGTTTACATATGTATTTGCAACTGATGTCCACATTGCCACCCTAGAGAGATGGTGAAAAAACTCTTGCTCAACTATAAATGCATTACTATTCAAAACTATATCTAAAAGGAAACATGTGGTTTCTATTTGTCTTGCTCTTAACTCACTATTAGAA
Organism: Protopterus annectens; assembly: GCF_019279795.1. Lineage (NCBI taxonomy): Eukaryota > Metazoa > Chordata > Ceratodontiformes > Protopteridae > Protopterus > Protopterus annectens. The sequence continues at coordinate 279,310,353 of NC_056749.1, forward strand.
CACAAAAAATGTCTTATGGCTTTTATGCCATAATCACTTGTATTACTGTAAATCAAGAGGTGATATCCAGTGTAACAAAAAATAATCAGTCTGCTGATTAAATTCACGCCATTGACTCAATTTATACAAAAAAATCTTTCACATCTCTGATATAACTTCTTACCTTCTGTAAATAAGGGCACAGGGTATGTTCTAAGTATAAAGAAGTGGGCTGTGTTACTCATCCACCCCGTGAGACAGTAGGTCTTGTAGGTGGATTTTTAAGATCTTTATGAATTTTCGGGAGCCCATATTAAAAAGGAGTGATGGGATGTAGAACAGATAAATAACTGAATAAATCCAAAGAAGTATCCATAAACTGTAATTCATATATTGCACTATTAACCTTGTGTATAATCTCACAGAGCTTATTATATGCTATTTTCTTAAAAGTTTTTTCATCATTTAAAAATGCTTGCATATTTTTTAAAATGTCTAAAATCACAATTGTACCGCCCTTATCTGCCTGCTTAATAACTGTCTCAGACTTTCATTGCAGCTTTACTCAAGCATCATGTTCTTCCTTTGTTAAATTATATTTTCTATTAAAAATATCTCATTTATACAATTCTCACAACTGCTTTTCACAAGTATCATGAAAGGCAGTGATAACAGGCACTCACGGGTATAAAAAAGGCTTGACTTCCTAAGCTACTTAGTTTCATTGTTGCTATTTTTAAAAAGCAATTTCAAAATTAAGTTGTGAGTAAATCATTTTAAGTCTGTCAGTGCTTCTTAAGAGTCAGTACAAGTAGGTACAAAGTTCAGACCTTTCTTCAAAAGTGATCAGTCTGCTTCAGATAAAATAAAGGAAGACAAGTTAACAACTTGATTACTTATCCCCTCTTATTCGATTGGCTCCAATTTACCAGCCCTAAGTAGTTGTTTCTGTCTCCTTTTCCTTTTTTTCCTAACTTTGACCACCAAATGACATTTTACCTCTATCTTTTCTGGTAGACTGGGTTTCAGATTGGGTTTCAGAATCATTTGAGTATGGTGAAAATCCTCTCTCATTGCTATCACGAATTGCAAGAAGTAGAAGTGACAGCTGCAGTGGATTCTTTCAGTTCCACCTCTGATTGTCTCTGACTGGCTAAATTCCCATTCACTTAACGGTAACGTTTTGGTTTGAGGAACCAGCTGAGTCCATATTTCACCAACAGATTCCAACATTCCAAATGTATCTAGCTCATACATTGAGCCTTTGTAGTAGTTTGTTCATACATTTTAACTACTTTTGGACACAACAATATGTTACCTTGTTGGAAATCATTAATATCTTGAGCAGGGTTGTCTTTTTACTTGCTCAGGTTATACCTGAAAGCTTTGCAGAATTTTATTTGAAGTGTTATTAAAGTGCTTTTCTTTTGGCTTCATGTTGAGCTTTATTATCGTTGATGTGCACTGATCATGTGGCTATAAAGGTTTTATTAACCAGAGGAGAAGTTGCAGATAGCAATTAATAAAGAGCTGAAGGATGTTATCTGGGAGGGGAAGATGGCAAGAGTCAAGTGGGATAAGCTGATTCTTCCAATAAAAAAAAGTGCAGATTGGGATTACTCAATTTGAAGGGGTATTTCAGAGTTACACTGTTAAGACTCCTATGCATAGCACAAGCATAAAACTATAATTCAAAGTGGGAAGAGATGATATTGAAATGGGTAGGGGGAGGTTAAGAAAGAAGGACAGACTGGGAGTTTTAATGCAGGCCTTTAAGGAGAATAACAATAATCATACAGAAGATTATATCCATAAAGTAGCAGAAAGTATTTTAGAAAATAAGCCACCATGGGAATGGAAAAAGGAGATTCTGCTGATAGGGTGACTGCAATTAGGATTTATACAATAGGCGAGAGGGGGCTGGAATTGGAGGGAACTGGCAAGGGAACCAAGGTATTGGGAGCAAATAGCTAGAGAAGGAAAGGTAATAGAATGGGAAGAGGCCGAGAATTTATTTGGACTGCAGATTAAAGATTGCCTTCCCTATTGAGGTTTGACATCCAAGTATTGGCAAACAGAAAATGGCGGTACAAAATGAAAGACCAGCACTAGGTAGAGTTTTAAGCAGCATCTAATACAGAAGCTGCCATTAAAAAAGGAAAAATTACTAAAGCATATAAAATATTGCATGTGCGGTAGATTAGTGGACTTTAAGATTCCCTGCAGGATGCACTTTCAGAGATGCTTGGTGGGCAGACTGGTGTGACAACGGATATGATTTTTCTTAGCTATGATACAGAATCGGAATGGCCTTGACATGGTAAGGCCTTGCTATGTCTAGGTATGGTGGCTGCCAAAAAAGCAATTATTTAAAAATAGAAATCAAAATCTAAACCAACTATATTAGAAGTATTAAATATAGTAACAGAGATAAAACAACTGGAATTCAGATCTTTAGAAAAGGGTAGGAGCAAACCACATAGGAAAATGGAAATTGTGAGAACAATACATAGGAGGAGGAATGAGGTTCAAAAGAAGGCAGGACTTAAATGAGCTATGTAATGTTTGACTGAAAATTGTTGGGTAGACTATAAGTGATGTATAATGTTTTCAACTGGGAGTGTGTCAGTATGGTTTGTGATGTAAAATGCTTGCAACTAGGATTGTCTCGGTGTGGTTTGTTTTCATTTATATAAATGTACGATTGCTTATGTCTTAAGTGATGGTTTAATAAAGATGTTTCTTGTTTAAAAAAGGGGCAGGACTTGAATAATTTATGTAATGCTGCTTAAGGTATATCATATATAGCAATATATGTGAAGTATAATGTTTGTTAATAGAGTTTGATTACTTTTGTATAAATGTAAAATTGCCATGTCACAAGTTGTTGTATTTTGGCTTTTTCCGGTTAGGGGTCGCCACAGCAGAACTCCAGTCCGCTAATGATTGGCAGTAGATTTTCACGAACGCCGAGGTGCCAGCTCGACATCCAACCTTCAACAAAGGCACGCCCATTTACGCATGTCTTTTGAACGCCCACCCAACCGCGGAGAGGACATGCAGACTCCACACAGAGGGCACTCCCCACACTCCAGCCGAGAATCAAACGGAAGAACCTTTTGCTGTGAGGCAACAATGCTACCGCTGCACCACCACGGAAGTCTGCCTATGTCACAAGTGATAATTCAATAAAGGTATTTCAAAAATGAGGCTATAAAGATTAAATTGTTGCCAGATAATTCTGTCAAAATGAAATCTAAACCAATGCACAGAAGATTAATAGATTATATGGAAGCAAATCAGTTACTATGTAAAAGTAATTGGAGTGATGTTAGTGGAAAGACTGCAGAAGGAATGTGGCAAGTTTTTGAAAGTGAAATTGTTTGAATGCAATATATATATATATATATATATATATAAGTATTTAACATCAGGATCTAGGCACACAAGGTCAGGATGTTATATTTCCATAAGAACAAGATACTTGATTAAGGTGAGAGACAAAAAATATAAGAAATGGCAAAGAAGTCAAACTAAAACATTGAAAACTGAAATAAACAGGCTGCACAGACAAATTAAACATAGTGTGGGACAATATAAAGAAAAAAATTGAAGAAAATGTATATAAATATATTGATCATAATAGGAAATCATTTTATAGCTACATAAGCAATGGGAGTAATAAAGACATACAAATTGATAAACTGTGTAGATTATAAAATTTATTCTCAGTCACAGCAGATTATAGATATATTTACAAAATCTTATGCAAAGCAGTTTAGCTCCATAAAGTGGGTGATAAATTGTACTAGTAGCATCTAGGTAATCTCAAATACTGAAATCAAATTAGATTATATTAAAAAAAAAGCAAACTGGACGCACAGAAAGCATACAGAGAATACAGAATTAGTAATAATGACCTAAAAACACTTGGGTATCAACTTACAGTGCATTTATATCTGTTATTAACTAGGCCATTTATATATATGGAGATTCCTTAAGAACGGAGACATGTACTTATTAAACCTGTTTTTAAGAAAAGGGTAGTAGGACAAACTAAGAGTTATATACAGACCCACAGGTTTATTTTCGTGTTGTAGAAAATAATGGAGAATGTTATTTTGGGTAAATTATTGTCAGAATCATGCCGGGACTTGAAACCACATATCAGCATTCATGTGTTGTAAATAGTTCTATAACTATCTGTAACATAATGATGTATAACAATATAATAACAGATATAAATGATATAAATGTGCTTTTATGTAATTTATATAGACTTCAGAATTTGATAGGATCTTACACAAAACACTGATAAATAAATTAGAACCCCTAGTTATTGATGCAGTCCTGATAAGATGAATAGCTGCATGGCTTTACAAATAGGACATGGCAAGTATCATACAGCAATTGGACAGGTGAAATCCTTGGTTACAGTCAGGGTGTCCCATGGGGTTCTGTCCTAGGCCCATACTTGTTTAGATTGTATGTTTCAGATCTATGTTTTCATCTGAGGTGTTGTACAGTCTTTATGCAGATAATCTGAAAATGGGTACACTGATTACATGTGTTACAGATAAGGCATGCCTGGAAAAGAAAAGAACTGACTAAATTGACAATTTAGGCACAAGAAAATAATATGCTGATTAATACACCAAACACTGAGCATATAAGATTTGGGAGACGTAGACTGAAAGGTGAATATTTAATACAACACACAATGATTGAAACTAGATTGATTTAAGGACCTGGGTATATGGTAGATCCAGCTTTGAATTTTTCTAATCATGTCAACCAATTAGTTAATGATTGTTATAGAACTATAGGTTGTATAGAATGATGTATAACATCTAGGAAATCAGAAATGATAAAATTATTGTTTGTTAGTTATATTAGACCCAAATTTGAGTATGGAATAACAATATGGAAACCTTATAAGAAAACAAGTATGAATAAATTGGAATGAGTACAGAGGAAATACCAATGGCATCTGTGTACATAAACTTTTAAGTTATGAAAGACTAAAATATCTGAACTTGTACAGTGTGTCATTTATACACTTAATTACGAAGAGACCTTATTCAGGTGTATTGGGCATTTAAAGATAGCTACTGATGGAAATAATTGGGGTTATCAAAAAAATAGCTCAGAATCATCAGACAACCTATGTAGAAGATTATATAGGAATGAGAGGTGTATTAATTGTTTCTCATATATTGCAGGCAAGAAGGGCATTGTTGTTGCCTGAAATATTTGTATGTATGTAAAAAGGTAGCATACACAAATAATTTGCTACCAGGGGTACTGGTAATTTGCCTTTCTCTATGCCAGTAGCTATTTTATTTCATTTTCTCTTAGAATCATGTTTCTGACTTGGCTCTCTACTTTGATGTAGCAGGGAGAGGTTTAAGATTCTGATTGTTACTCTTTTCCCTTTTTTTCTCACTATAAGATCTACCTATCCCTGCCTCAGTTTTCACACCTACTTTCCTTAGTGTATAATTAAATAAACAGCAGATCCAGTCTACTTATGACAAATCTATTGTTCTTGCTCCACGTTTTCCTCCTTACTGACTACATTTGTCTTCACCTCAAAAAGTGCCAAAAAATAAAACCACCAATCTCTCATTAACACACAAGGCAAAACATTAATAAATTTCAGGCTTCAGGAATATTTTGAGAACTTCACCCTTCAGGGATATCCACCAAACCGCACTCTTCAGTCACACAAGTCCCCTTTCCATAGTCTTGTGCACAACTAGATGCTAGGAGTCTAATACCTCAGAGGGTAGTGGCTCTGATATAGCTCCACAAGCGGGTATTCACTCTTAGTTGCTATGGAGATTTGCCTGTCTGCTTCAAGACGCTCTTATATGTCTTCTGTTGAGATATGTAGAGTGCTTCCTTGGTTCATCAGCCTTTACAGTTGTCCCTGTGCCACAGCCCCATAATTAAAATTATGGTATGCTTTTTGTAGAGCTAAGCTGCCTGACAAAATAGTCTGGCGAGGTGTGCTTTGTATCCACTGATGTTACGCACCCTGTCAGCTACTCTGCTGTCTCCCTTGTCTCCAGCCTCTAGCCTTTACTATTTAATGTGAGGGAATGGACTGATAAATTATAAAAGACCTCCAGAATCATCCATCTGACTAAAGCCATCATATGCCAGCTCTGAAATAAAGGAATGGAGTGGACCAGCATAGCATACTTTGATTAGGACACTAAGGGTTTATTGCTTTGGATTCCACACAAGAGCATGCCCTCTGTGAGCTATCCATATTGCATTAAAGTGCTCTTTCTCATTTGTGTTTCTTAGAGACTTTTGAAAGAGTATCTTTGTCTAGCCTACACAGACTTGAAAAATGCAGTGCTGCACAATCTCCTGCACATGTACAAAACAAAACAAAAAAACACCCTAAATACCCAGTCAAGCTAAATGTCCACTGAAATATAACTAGGAGCTGCTAAGTAGATAGATATACGTTGCAGTGAATCCCAAGTTTTAGAATAACCATCTATTGGATACAAGGCAAAGTAGCTCCCTGAGTACCTTTTAGCAAAACCTGGATGAATGGATGGGTCATCAATCATTCACACAGGGTCTGTCCCCTAAATCCCTCTTTGAAAGGGATTAAAACTAGGTATTAATTAATGAGGATGGGTTATTAAAATCTGCAATCTCTTGGCTAGCTTAGGCTAAGCTACAAATGATCCTCTAGGCCAATGACCTAGTATATACCTATGAAACCCTCCTTAGTGTGCTTTACGTATAGCTTTGCAAGGAATGAAGCATGGTCCAAGAGGATGTGTGTGCCTCAGAGCAGTCATACCTCCTTGCCTTCATACAAACCAAGCCCAGAGCTCTCTCTGACCCCAAGATTTTACCAGTTCAGTTTTGCTGAGGCACTAGAGAGAGAAATAAATACATTTTGATTTTTGATCTGTAGCGGTTGTTTTTATTATTTTACCACTTCTTGTCTAGCTCATTTATATCATCTTTTATCCATTGTATAACTTTTCTCATATTTTCCATCATTATAGTTCTTTTTAAAATATTTTTCAGTTTTTTACTTGTTCTATACTGAATAATTTTAGATATGGTTTTGCAGTTATAATAAACAGGAAATTAGCTTGTACTTTTCTAAAATTGTTTTTGTCCATTAAAAATAATTATTTCTTTCTATAATTTTGGTCCCTTTTCAAAAAGATCTACCACATAATAATGTGCTAAAAAACATAGTTGATTCCATGTTTCCTGGACGTGCTGTCTTTTTTTATGCCATTTATAATCTTTATTTCATTATTTGTAATATCTCAATCTCTTTTGTATTTTCTCTGATTCTTCTGTATTAGTGCTTTGTCATTCATTTATACCTGAAAGTATTATTTTAATATAAACTTCTGTAAGCATTATCTTTGCTAGTCTCCCTTGGTATTTTTTTATATATTTGCATTTGTTTCCCCCTTTTTCTTCTTCCTTAATTATGAGAATGTTCTCTTTTTCCTTGGACTGAATAAATTGTCCGTAGCAATTACTCGCTTCACTTTGTTTTCAGTAGTCTCTACACTCTCTTTTTTAATTCCCCTCTCATCTGATTTTTCCCTTATTGGATTTGGGTGGATTTGTTGTTTTGCTAAACTTTGCTCTGTTCTTTTTAATATCTGTTAATTATCTTCAAGTTTTAATTTAAAACCAATATTCCATGTCATTCATGAGTCATAAAACACTTTCAATCATTCCCTACATATTCTATGTTTCTTATTATTTTTTGTTAATCATCAGTTTTCTGTATTCTCCCTTCCACTTGTTTTTGTTTCCACGTATACTGTCATAATCGTCTATTTTGTGTTACATAAATGAAAGCTTTTCAAAAAGTGCTAAACGTAGCAATGGAGCAAACTCAGATGAACTAAAATAAATGATTAATGATTTGCTAGCTCTGGGAAATTTAAATTAATATTTACTTTAATTACAAAGAAATGATAAATGCTGATATATAAAGAATGGATGCTGTGTTAAGTTCATATTTTTAAGTTGTCAGAAGTAGCCAGTTTCTCATCTGATGCCCTCTTGAGTTTTCTAAATTATGTATCAAATCAAATTTAATACAGTCAGAAAATGCTGAACCTGGCAAACATGGACATTTAAAAACAAAAATACTTCCTCAGGAAACATTATCTCTCTCTCTGGTTTCCTGCCACAACTTTACTGCTTTTAATTATCTGAATTGTCTGGTATCCCTGTTTCACTGAAATTCAGTATCTACCATATTGATTACTTCACTGTTAGTTTTAATATCCTTGTCTTTGTTAATGTTTTGGTACTTTTATTAGAACTGGAATCTCATGCTCTCACTATTTCCCCATGTATCTGAACATGCTTTTTAAGTAAATACCTCTCCTCTTTTGATTAAGTGTTTAACACAGGTTTGAATGTCTTGATCTCTCGTGTGATAGTACACATCAGTTAACCTTAAAGTTACTTTCTTTTTGTGAGAGAAAACATTGCACCAGAACACTTCTTACCTCCAAAGGACCAAAGCATCTTTCTATCCCATATTGCTTTCATTCTTCCCCTTCTTTCCCATTCTGCAAATATAATAGCCTACTCACACGTTATGCCTAGGTATTTTATATTTAGCTTCTGCATAATACAGCATTCCTATCTGAAGTTCTTTCATATTGTTTAAGAGTTAAGGGGCTCCAGACTAGCCTTTAAGGCTAGTCTTTCCTTACTCCCTCATATTTTTCCTTTAGTTTATACACACACTGCTTAATCCTTATTTAACTTCTCCTGTGACTCACTGGCTGCTTTCTGTCCTGATTCTGAACATTTTTTTCCTGTTGTATATGGTGTTTATTATCTGTGTTTTCTTTCAAACTTTCTTGATTTATTTATTTATGTCACTTATCTGGCAGGTTTCTTAAGCAGCTGAAACACTCCTGGCTCAGGCTTCATCTTTTTTTTTCTCATTTAAATCAATTTCTGAATTTCCTGCTCTTGATTTATTTCCATCTCAGTACTTTCAGGATCAGTTAGCCATGTTTGGTTCTTCTTGCAGTCCATTATGTTACATGAATTCATTTACTGTTGGTGCCTCCTTCCTCATATTCTCTTTCTGAATGGTGTCCAACATTTCCCTCCAGTGATGCAGTGCCTTGTGTGCCACTTTAAGAAATAATGGGTGTGGGTATCCTTCATTAGTTTATGTAAATAACACCTTCTGTCTTTTCTGAAAAACACATTGTCTTCTAAGATGAAAACAAGGTCATAGGTCTAGTTGGCCCAGTACAATAATTAAAAAGTACCCAAATAAACATATTCTAATGTATATTATAAAATGCCTGTTTAATATATAGATCACTGTGGGACATCACTACGAATTCTATGGATGAAACATGCAGGGAAACATCTTTCTTAAGCTTCTATCTTTAAACTCCATTTAAAGTTGGCCTTTGTTGATGTGCCTGATGGTGTATTATGCTGCGCTGTCACTGATATGTAGGTAATTGGTAAAAGGCAGATGAGCAGAAAGTAAGCTGGGGGCCAATTCCTCTCCTGTCATCATGGATAACTTTGTACATCTATACTCCATGTTTCTATAACTCTTATGTAGTTCACGGTTATAGAGTCTAGTGTCCTATCTCAGCAAGAAAGTAACATGGAGCCGGAACCTGATTCAGATGGAATGCCAGTCCATTGCAAGACATATACATGTGCATATTCTCATTCACATGCATGTCTAGGGATAATTTACTATATAAGTAGCCAACCTTACAGCATATTAGAGTGTAACACAAAATCAGACACTCTGGAAAATTGTGAAAATGTGCAGAGAGTATGCAGACTGCACACAGATGGGAATTAATTCAGAGTCCAAGCACAACACCATGTTACTCTGTGTACTGTATTGTTATGTTATTTATTCCTTTTTTAATACATTGGCATTTCAACTAAAAGACAAAGGTTTATCAAGAAACATCGTACAGCTTTTTTTTTTCCTGAAAGGTTATTACCCTGCAGTGATCAATCTCAAACTGTGATTCATATTGTAAACCCACATCTCAAACAAAAGGGAAGATGTAAGTAGTCATAATTCTGCATTGGTCAGTTTACTGTAGCAGAATGTCTTTCCTGAATTGTGTGTATATCTGCAAAACCAAGGTTTGCTGTAGACATTTCAGCACTGTAGTGGTATTAGAGAATGTTTTCACTGGGCCAAGCAATTCATAAAATAAAGCTAATCATCTAGCATTTGAAAATGTTATAAAAAGTTATGCATTTTTCTACAAAGTATAGAAGACTTGAGAAGAGTCTGGATGTCCCTGATTAAATACACAAGGAGTTGTCGGATCACAAATATGCACTTCTTGGAACATGACTGGAATGCTGATGAAACACAAACCGTGATATCAGATAAAATTTACTTAGGCTTAGTGAACACTCCTATTCCCTTTAACCATGATTACACAATGCCTTAAATGGTATGGAGCTATGTGGGAAATACATCATTTTGATTATGTGGCATGTTGTCATTGTACAAAACATAATAAAAAAGAACACTGATGTTTTAAGTTTTCAACTTTTAGTACATTGGAGCTTGGCTTTTTACAGACGCTGTGCTTTGTTTTTGGGTTGAGGAATCTGAAAAAGAGAAAAAGATGCGAGTTTTAGGGTAGTGGTCCTTTCTAGTATTAAAATTTCTTCCCAACAATTCCCAGGTGCACTATTCACTGAACACTGGTAAAAATATAATGCAAGAATTTCAAGCAGGCAAAGGACATGCACGGCATAAAACCAAATTATTTATTTAGTAAAAGACATGTAAGCGCTTTCGTGTAGTACTCCTACACTTCATCAGACATGATGGCCTGATGAAGTGTAGGAGTACTACACGAAAGCGCTTACATGTCTTTTACTAAATAAATTGTTTGGTTTTATGCCGTGTGTGTCCTTTGCCTGCTTAGAATTCTTCCATTATATATTTGGAGCCTGCTCTGGACTTTATCTGTTACAGTGGTTTTGTTTTTGCCTAGTGGAAAAAATATGTTTATATTGTTAAAACAAAAGGCATGATCTTTCATTTAGATCTACTGCTGTACTTGACCTGAGCTGTAATTTTTGAAGAAAAGAGATATAGGGAGTTTGAGCTATGGAATCACTGTCTTGTTAAAGTTAGCAAGAAAGAACCCTTCATGTCAAGCAAAGTTTTACTCCTAAAATCTTCAATGATTTATGGTATGAGAGTTAAAAATATCAGTTATTTTAATGTTCCTTGGAAGTCTGCATGGATCCTTGATTTCAGGTTGAAAGGGAATTGTTAAGCCTAAATTAGAGCGAAAAAGCATTAGAGGGGCCATTTTAACTTTAAGCAAGAGGGCTCAGTGGGATGATAATGAAACCAGTGGGTATAGTGGCAGATGATAGAGGAAATATTGGAACAAATACAGAATCCTGGAACATGACAGAACTGATGAGGATGCTGAAGTGATGATTGGAACAGACTGATTCATGTAATAGTGATGGAAAATTGTGGTGCTATAGATGTTATTTTGTATGGTTCTAGGTCCTACTCGTACATCTTGCAATAGACTGTCACTTCCCAAGTGCACTTGAAGGAATTTTTTTTTCAAGCACAGTTTTCTGGGCTATCTTTGCAAAGGAGCTTTGACTTTATCAATTAACCAAACTGCTAAGAAAATTCCAAATAGATACATAAATTCATATCAAAAAAACAAACTGAGATACTGATGAAGTGCTGAAACAAATGTAGTTAAAGAAAACATACTGGAACAAATGATGTTACAGGGACTACTGAACAAATGGAATCAATGGAGAGAAAACAGGCATCAGAGATATGACAGAAAGTCAAGGTTAACGGACAGCTGATGGAACATATGAAAGAACATTACTGAGATCAAAGAAGCAGGAACAAATGATAGCTCTAGGTAGATCTAAAATAAATGAGGACATTAGAGAGATAATGGAATGAATACACAGAACTAGGGGGAGAATATAGAATATTCGGCAAAGACAAAAAGGGGGTCTGAAAAATGTTGAACCAAATTTGAATGTTAGGTAGATATCTGAGATAGTTAAGACATTCAGGGAGGTGATTAACTGGAAATACTACTGATCATATCACAGAAGAAATGTTAAGTCTGCAAAGATGATCAGTCAAAACAGTTAATTGCTAGAACACAGAATAAACAGAGATGCAAAAAGATGATGAAGCAAATGGGAATATTAAGGAGATCAAACAGAGACACTGAGTGATGAGACATTTGGGGTGGTCAGTTAAGATGAGATTAAATGAACAAGGAGGCAACTGGGGAGCATTGTGAAATTAGTATTCAGAAGATCAACGCTCAACTGGATCCTAACATCCTTTCCAAATAAAATATCATCCCATGGAACTCTGCCAAGACAGCCTAAGTGATCACTTACCAATACAAAAGCAACAGTCCCAGAATACAATAGTACAGCATGGTAAGAAAACTTAGTATTTTTTTTCATGAAGACACGTTTATTCATATAGTACACCTCATTCACTGGGAGTCACTGAAGACTCGCCCTGTAGATAATGCTGTTTCTTGAGTTCAACAACATTTTCTTACATGTTCTTAAATATTTTCATAGGTGTTTACTAGGCTAATGACCACAAGGGCCTTTTTAAGCCTAGCCATGTATCCCAAATCTCTGACAAGTTCTGATACCCTTGATAAGTGTAAGCATGGGCCTGGATGATGAACCATTTACAGATAACCTGTGTCCATTAGACACATAGGTGCTAAACCAGGGATGAATTTCCGGTTTCTCATCCAGTTGTCCAAGTTGCACTTGAATTGGGTTAGGGAGGGTTAGGGTTTTGAACACACAAGCCCTTCTCAGAATAAAAAAAAAAGAAAAACAAATCAAACCATCCCTCCCCCATGGCTATCCTTACATGAAAAGAAAAAAGCCAGAAAGGTATGGACACAAATTTCAAATGACTCGCTCTTTATTAGTATCTAGGCAACTAAGAGACATAAAACAATGCATCACCAAGGATAAGAAAACTTGCCACTCAACCAATAAAAACATACACAAAAATAATCCAAAACCGTTCTGCGCCTCATTCAATGAATTGTTAAATTCAGGACAAGCCACAACAATAACACTAAACAAACAGAAACAAAAATGAAACTATATCCAACTAATTCAATACCCACTTTATGTAGACAGTACAGCAGTTAACCAACCAGTCTACTAATTAAGCTCTTGAGGGTCTCTACTCAATCACATAACCTCCATCAACATTTCGCCTTCTAACAGGTCACCACAGATACCATCAAAAAAATCCTCGAAAAATTCAAAGTTACTGCAACTGCCCTTGACAATCTACTTGGCAAATATCTTAAATTGACAGAGGAGGCTATTGCATATCCAGATTCAATTCTGATAACTCAACCCATATCTGAAAATAAGTATAAAACAAACAGGGTTAATGCACAGAGAGAGCAGTTTATATATTTATTTAGAAACACAGAACTTGTAGGTTAAAAGACAGGATAAGTGCTTTTGGCTATATCAAGCCTTCTTCAGATCCAGTTGAATAAAAGCTACTTCCTCCTTTATAAAACAAGTTATCCAATCGTAAAACATCACCTCCTTAATCTCCTCCCCTTCAGTATCGGTTTAAGGAGAATAATACCATTTAATCCAGGGTTCTTGTCAGATGACAAATCTGCTATCCATCGTGTTTCTCTAACTTCTGTTTTGTTAAACAAATGTTCACCTCTGTCATTATCCCTTATCTTTTCTAGCACTAAAAAAGAAAACCTAGGCCCATTATTCTTCTGTATATGTTGTGATAGGGTATTTGTTAAAACAGCTAGTCTGATATCACTAAGGTGATGCAACATCCTCTCATTTAAAAGTCTGTTCATATTGCCAAAGTAAAAACTTGGGACAAGAATCACAAAATGGCTGCATAAATAACATTCTTTGTGTCACAGTCCATATATGTCCTCAGCTGATATGACCTCTGAGTGGTGGGATGTGTAAAACAATTACTTGTATTAATATATGGACAAGCTTTACACTTTTTACAAGGAAAAGTCCCTGTTCTGCCAGTTAATAATTGTGTTCCAAGATTTTCTTTGTAGCATAAAAGTCGTCTTAAATTATGCTTATTCTTGAATGCAAATCTGGAGGGGTATCTCTTACTATATTTCTTAATTCATCATCCATAGTAAGGATCTTCCATTTCCTTTTGATGCTCTCACAAACAGATGAAATATCATTACTATATGTGAGGATACATCTCAAATGTTCCACCTTCCTCTGATGTTCATTCTGTCTGGTTGTATTAGCTGGCTTTTCCCCAGAAAAAAAGTAGTCTCCATCTATCCTGTATCACACTCTGAGAGAAAAATGGTCTTCCTCTGGTTCCTCTCTGACCTTGAAGTTGTGTCATCTCTCATTGTATTTCATGTGTTCTATATCCACGTGCCAATATATTATTCATAAGCTGCTTAGATACATATTCATAAACTATGTCATTTGTACAAAGCCTTGATGTCCATAAAAGCTGACCTTTGACCACGTGGGTATATATGATTGGGCTGCATACTAGTCATATGTAGGAGGTGGTTCTTCCAGCATTCCTTCCTATGCATCCTGGTGTTGAAGTTGCCTTCATCAGCTAATAAAATAGTGACATCGAGGAACTCACTCTCTCTAACTGAGCTTCGAACATCAAACTCCAGAAAGGAAGTTGTACTTCCTAGATATTCAGCAAGCCTCATAAGGTCATTCTCATCACCTCTCCATAGGAAGAACCCATCATCTATAAATCTTCCATAGAAGATTATATTTTCCCTTCATTTGTTGCATGCATTGAAAACATATTCCTTTTCCTAGTGTGCCATGACCAAGTTGGAGTAGCTGTTGGCACATGAAGTACCCATCGCTACCCCCTATTTTTGCCAGTAATACTTGGCTTCATACATGAAGGCATTGTTTTCTAAAATCAGACTCAACAATAAACAAATTTGTGACACAACTGGTCCTTCAAAAGCTTCATGTTTTATTAGGAATTCCTGGATACAATTAAGCCCATATTCATTAGGAATTGCTGTGAATAGGGTCTTGACAGCCATAGTTGCTATTACTATGTTCTTCATATTACTCATAGTCTTGACACAATCATATAGGGCTTTTAGAACTGATGAAGTATCCCTGAGTACAGTTGTCACCTCTGAAAAACCTCTTTCAGCTAATGCTCTACATATATAGATGCTGGTTTAGTGAGCCATCCCGCACCTGTAACAATAGAACACACCACTGCCTAGCCCTCAGAGAATTAAACTGGTTAGAACTACCACATCACCTAGCTCTTTCTCAGCTAACTTCAATACAAGGACTTCTCTTTAAGCCAGATAATTGTACAGCCTTTAACAACTTAATACAAATCACTTCTCACTATAACTAAATGATCTAATGCTGCAGGTGACTTCCTATATTCAGGTATGGAACCACAATCCACTACCACTGAAATCCATTCAGAATGCAAATGTATTTAAAACACAATTAAAACGTCATATATCAGATCAATGGATCTACTCCTTTACATCTTTACATCTCTAGGATAAATGCCATTCTTATCTTCAGCTTGCTATTTCATCAAACCATTTCTCTTCATTCTGAATCCTGTACCCTGCACCCAGTCTTCTCAATACCTGAATAGTTTTACTAGCATCTCCCAGGTGTTTTATTTTTTTTCGGGGGGGGGGGGAGTAGAAGTATTTTGTGTCACTGCTCACCCCCATCTATACTTCTATTATAAACTTTACGATAGTCACATATATAATTGTGAACCTGATTTACACCCCTCCTCTTAACTATAATATTAACATTTTCTGATGGACCTAGTTCCGTCCCTCACCTCAATTTCATCGAATTTCCATGTACTAATCACACAATCTATTATCTATGTGATAAACACCTCTTCAAATGCTTACTGCTCAACATCTGCTAATGCATAATTATCTTGTGTACTGTAGTAGTTGCCTCATTTTTCATATGAATGTAAGCAAGTCACCAAATGAATGAGTAATTGTTAATGTATATTATTTAATTTCTGTTCATATATATTACTGTTAAACTGTTTGTAATAGGTTGGAGCTTTCCTCTCCAAGTCTCCACTTTAAAGGGGTTTTTGACTAAACTCAGTCAGACAAACCAGACAAACAAAGCAAAATAAAATAAAATAAATAAAAATAAACAAATGGGTTTGCAGATGAGTGAATGCTGGGGTTTATCATGGACTCCCCTGCAGACACTAGCATTCTTCAAATCATGGCAAAACCATGGTCTTAAACTCATTGCTAAGAAAAGCATAATAGTACCATATGGGAAGTCAACTATCTTGACTATTACCCTTTTGATAGTATGCCCCTAAGAGTCGACCCAGTAGTCGGGGATCTGGGTATGCACATAGACAGTAGCCTTACCTTTGACCACCACGTGACCACAGTGGTGAGGAAATCCTTTTATTTTGCACAGCTTATAAGTAAGGGCATGGCATCTAGGTCCAAAGAGGTCATTATCCCATGAGACTCCATCCTAATCAAACCAATCCTAGAGTACAATGCTCCCTTTGGTATGCGCCTGACCAGGTGTATGCAGCAACTAGAACAACTTGGAAGTTCCTTCCAAAAAGAATGCAATGCATAACAGTACCTTAAAGCCCTTTCCCTTAACTCGGTCTTCTATAGATTGCTAAAGGGGCGATCTATGTCTGGCTTACAAGCCATTCACAAACCCCACACTTATGAGTGTCCTAGATATTTGTTAATCAAAGAGTACCAGAAATACAATGTCCAGGGACCTGAATTTTGTCTGTGGCTTAAACAGAACATGCTGGAGAGAAAGACTTGTGTCACAGTGACTGCCCCTCCTATGGAACAGGCTACCCATCCATGTGAAGCTGAGTTCATCTATTACCCAGTGTAAGTGCAACCTAGACCAGTAGATGGGGACTAGGAAATTTACACCAAGCCTGGTACTCATGTCCATTATTGACAGACATAGTTTATAATGCCTGGTTCTTAGTGTCCTATTCAGATATAGGACATCATTATTCTTTCAGGAAAACTTAGCTAGCCTTACAAAGGATTAGCCTAGTAACAATATATGAATCTGTGGAGACCACAGGGAGATATAATGGAATATATAAGGTTAATGAAGAAGTGATGGAATAAATTAGTGCAATGAAGAAATACAAGAAATCAAAACAATAGAGAAATAAATGAGTATTTCCAGGCAAAGGAAAGTGATAGTAAAACTGTGGATATCTGGAAGATGATGAAAGCAGAAAATGCAAGCAGAGTCTGAAAACATCAAAACTATCAAACTGCACTTAGTTGCCACTTCCCATCTGCATGCATTGTTCATCTTTGCACTTTAGTTTGCCATCAACTTTTCCAAAGTCCTTGTTTTGCTTTTCTTCCCCTTAAAGAAAATCATTTCTCTCATGTCTGTGATTTTCACTTTGATATCATTTGTGCCACTCCACTTGCATATCATAATTTTAGCAAGCAGACTGTAAGTGAAATAAGGAAGGAGTTAATAATGTTACTGGAGATTAAACAAATATATGCAGTATATGAAGGTGTGGGAAAAATTACAGGAAAAATAAGGTAATAAGAAGGATATCAAATGGATTTACTACGCAAAAGATGTGAAAAATGCAAATGCATTACTGTAGAAAGTACATTTAGGCCATGCATGAATCATGCTTAAGGAAATTTAGATCAGTCAGTATAATCGGAGAATGAAGGGGGTTAAATATGAGAAGGTATGGATAAGAGATGAAATTAATTTCAGCTGTTTACACAGCCTTTTTGGTTACAATTAATGCTGTCTTTTTGTTTTCTTTAACATTCTTCAAATCTGTAGCCCTTAATTCTGTTAATGGAGTGGGCAGAAGCACTCAACTTTGCCACACTGATTGCAGGCTACTACCGATTGTTTGTGGACCACAAGAAAACAATATTCTGCAGAACACCCAATCAGCCTCATCTTATAAAGACAGGTATGACTGGTTACAGCATCTATTTATTATTTCTGCCTTTCTTTCTGCATATATATTTTAAAATTGTTGGGAATAACAGAGAAGTAGCAGTATAACAAACTGTTAACAGTGAGCAATACAGCACGAATGCCAAGTGCCATCTAATAATTCACTGGACAAGAAAATCCCAAGTACTGATTGATCAGATCTTTTCCATTAATTCAATGAAAGGCAATTCCAAGTGTTGCCTGATCGGGCCTTTTCCATAACTGCATTTATAACCAGTTGATTATACAGCTAAAGATAGGAATCATCACTTCTTTGTATGCTTTTTCTATGGATACTGGCATATCTAAGGTGAATAATACACCCAATTTTATTTTAGGCATCAAAACATACCAGTCGTATAGAAATCCTGTGATAAAACTTGATGTGTCTGGTGTTGGTGCCTTTGTACTAATCTTTATATATAAAGATAATAAGGAATCATCCCATATAAAAATCAAAAATAAAGTAGTATATCAGCTGATGTGAGCATTTATAATATACAATATGTGGACAAATAATTTTAATGCAGTACTAAATACATGAAACTTTTTTTTTTTTGCTTACATATTCCAGAAACATATGTCTAAGTGTGACAAACTACCTACTACTTAACTTGCTGTTTTTGTCCCTTGTCTCTTGGTTTGCATGTTTTGTTTTACAGGCACCTTCTCAGGGGCTGAATTTTGAGTGCTTTTATGCCACTTTGTGATTCCCAAATTGTAAATAAATAAGCAATTTCTTTCAAAGCAAGCAAATATAACATTAGCTGTCTGTTTTTGAGGTATGAATTTTAGAAAGGTGGTATAGTTTGTCCCCATCCCCTCCACTAAAACACACCACACCAAATGATATTTGATGACCTTTATTAAACCTTTCTTAATCATAACTTTATTGAACACCATTCTTAATTTATTAAACACAGCATAAACATCCACAAACCATTTACCAGGACAGTGTATCCCCACTCACCTTGTCCAAAGTAAGCGGTGTCACTACCACCACTTGCTTTCTCTCACTTATTAATGCAGCATCCCACCACTCACTTTCATTCCCCAAACTCCTTGAATCCAACACCCAACACCAGAGGGGAACAGACGAGGGACAAGCCTGCCCCTCTTCTCCGCTTAAGCACTACCACCACAAACATAATAACCAAAGCCTCAATATCATAAAAGAAGGGAGGGTGTGTGGGCAGCAAGAGCATGCCTAAATTTGACCTTCCACTCAGCTACACTCATGTAGAACTCCTTAAACCCTTCCTTACATTTACCTCACATCCTTTCCAGAACTTCTCCCACCTAAATTAACCCTTCCTTACTCACAGATCTACCTGGCATCCTTCCCCTACCTACCTATCCTAACATCCTTCCACCCTTCCCCAGACCTATAACCACACTTTTTGAACATCTCTCCTTAACCACTATACACTGAAGGCATCTCTGGACAAATTTATTTCTTCCCAATTCTCATTTGTCCTAATCTCCTCCAATAAAACACCACACCAAATTACATTTGACAACCTTTATTAAAACTTTCTTAAACATAACTTTATTGAGTGGCATTCTTAATTTATTAAACACAGCATCAACAACCATGTCAACTCATCCCCACTCACCCTGCTCGAAGTAAGCAGTGTCACCACCACTGCTCACTTAATCTCGCTCACCAAAGCAGTGTCCCACTGCTCACCTTTATCCCTCCAACTCCTTAAATCCAACACCCAACACCAGAGGTGGAACAGAAGTGGGACACGCCTGCCCCTCTTCTCAGCTCACCAGCCTGCCATAGACCGTTCCCCCCTCAATTGCTGCAACACTTTCACTAAACCCTCTAAAAACAAAGGCAAGTGTACTTTAAATAAATCCAGCCCAAACTCACTCATGTGCACTCCATCATCTGAACAAAACTGGGTCCCTGTCAACAAAGTCCATATATTCTATCGTATGAATACCCAAATTATGACTAGGTGCCTTCCCAGCCTAAAATTAACAAACCAATGAATGTATAGCCATAAAGCTGTCAGCATTTCTCCAAATAAACTTGGTACTATTTCAGACTACACAATAGTCATACTTGGATAAAACCTCTTTAAAGTAGCTAAATCCTGTAATATCCTATATACTTATTGTCGACTTGGCATTACTCCCAAATTACCTGCCAAATGAACCACTAAAACTCATGGGACCCCAATCAGTGACTGTATATCCACAAACTCCTGCACAACCTGATGCCTTCTGAGGCCTCTGATACCATGCTGTATGGCTTTCCACCCAAAGTGATATAAACCCAACTGCCAACCAGCCTAACTGCAGCCCACTTCGCAGCCCAACAAATATAGGAATGACTCAGAACAAGAATCTTGTTTCTTAGTGGAAAGAATTATTAAAACAACCAACTTAATCCATTATCTAATATAAGATAAAAATGCATTTGAAGACATGCGACCCACCCTCTTAATAACTTGTACTGAAATACCTACCCTCACTAAATCAGAAGCCCTTCCAATGTGAAAACAGTGTGTGAAAAATCTCTCTCCTCAAACACCCTGAAGTGCCTTCCTCATCACACATACAAACTTGATTACCCATTATCACTTTACCCCTTCTCAACCGAAAAACCAAATCCTGAGGAATTCCCAGAATGAGTCCGTAGAAATCTCCTAGCCCAACCAACCAGACACAACCAGTCATTACTGGCCTTTTTCAGAACTATCTGCATGCTCTTCCCCTTCTGATCTGTCTTAGAGCTACACAACCAAATCTGCAGTGAAGCAGAAAATACCATTACATCTCACCAAATCAGTGACCCTAACAGCTCTGATACCCTAAACACCCCATGATACATCCATAAGGACATCACCCACAAAGTATAATCCCCTAAATCACCTGTCACCAAAGCAAAACTCCGCAACAAAACCTTCAGAAACTGTCTTGTCAGTGGCCACCACCTGTCCATCGTAACACCAGCAATTCTACCCCATCCCTTCAACAAAGAAGCCACTGTCTAGGATATAGTAAAATCATGCAACCCTGCCAACTGTGCAGTATACTGATTGTGGCAAGGTCCACCTTAACTGACTGCACAGCCCAACCTTGCACCCAAGCCTGAGCCAAATATTGCAATATCAATTCCTCCAACCAAACCTCTTCTTTTACAGGTAGCTGCAAAACAAGTTCATCAAATTCATACAAAGCCCTACGTTATGTCTTCCTTGTAGAAGTTGCCCAAGACTGCTGAACCAACCATCTAGTTACTTCAGTCCAATCTGCCACACATCGGCTAGCAACACCACAGGAGTACCTTGCTGCCTCCAGAGCTAGCTGCTGGAACCAGGATAATGAAAATGAGACAAACTGTCAGCAATCCGATTCCTAGCACCTGCCAAATGCATTCCTGTGAAAGAAAAGTTAATCACCAAACTCTGCAAAACCAATTTTCATAATACTAACAAAAGCATTTTAAATTTCACTGGCTTGGACTGTAAAAACCTGTACCACTGCCATATTGTCTAAATGAGAACATTACACTCTTACTACACCACAGACTCTGCCCAACTCAGCATTAATTACAAAAATGCTACAGTTCTCTTCCATTCATCCTTCCAATCTTCCAGCCATCAAGCTGCAAACCATTCACCAATAAAAAAAAAAAAAACACTCCCATCCCAATGCCCTCTTCCGCATTTGTAAAAAATTCCAAATCCCCTTGACCAACCCAATCTGACTGCCAAAAGGAAATGCCATTAAATTGATCTAAGAAATCCAACCATAGTGCTAAATCAGCACAAGCAAGCTTACCCATCTTTACGCAATTATGTTTACTTCTCCCTTTCAGCAGAAATGCCACAGAACTACAAAATGAACTACCCAAATGAATTGCCCAACATGTAAAATTCACTAGCCCCAAGAGCTCCATAACATCCCTAATCTGCACCTTATCTTTGCTCCCCTCACCCATACAATCTTCTCCTTCAAGCATGTTATCTTCTCAGCTGGTAAACAAACCAGTCAATGTCTGTCATCTACCAACAACCCCAAGAAACACAATGCTTTGGCAGACCCTTCTAACTTCTGCATAGTCAATGGAATACCCAGTTCCTCACACAACCCCAAAAATTCATGCATACACTCCATTGCTCCTCCATATCCTTCTCCTACTAGTAATAAGTCGTCTAGATAATGAACCACTTTCTGAGTGCCCACTCTTTGCTGCAAAATCCAGAGGACTGCAGTGCTAATCTTTTCAAAAGTGGCACAGGCCACCGAACATCCCATTGGCATATCCTTGTCAAAGAAAAACTTGTTCCCTTCCACCATGCCTAATAACAGCCACTCTTCCTCTTGCACGAGTAGTAACATAAATAGAGTCATAGATTAGTACTAGGCTAACTGCCCTTGTGAGCCATTTTACGCCTAGCCAATTATTCCCTGTGAGATTCAAACCCTGTACCTTGTGTTTGTAAGGCAAACACCTTAACCATTAGGCCACCCTCCCAACCCAAAGCAAACCCACACAAACACAGGAAGAAGATGCAGACCCCACACAGAAGGCACCCCAGCCAAGAATCAAACCTGAGAACCTGCAGCTATGAGGCAACAATGCTCCCACTGCACCGTCAAAAATGCTCCCACTGCACCGTCAAAAATGCATGCTCAATATCCATCTTTACCAACCACAGATGTGGAAACTCCTGAATGACCTGTACCACATCATCCAACAAAGCTTCACTCACTTTTGCATCCTTTACCAAAATAAAATCTTAAACAGAGTTCCCTTCCAGATATGACAAATGATCACTCGACCAAAACTCACTAGGTGCCTTATTAGGAACCAAACTTAACAGCAAGACCTTAAAACTTTTAAATGAAAGTTGATCAAAAGAGCACAGAAACCTTCCTACACTGTGCTCTCTCTCCATTAAATCCTTCAAGATATCCTCACTCCCCCACACCAAACGTGGGTTCTTACATACTGAGCCACTCCCCATCCCTTGATTTAATAGAAAATCTTGTAATTAATTCTTCTACAACTGCCCAGTCAGGGAATTGCTTGAGCTTGTTACGCAAGACCCACATATTAATAGATGAATGTGTCCCCCAGTCTTCCCTTCTGTCCCCGAATTGACACTCTTCCATCTTCCCATGAAAATTCACCTTTCTTCTAAAACTCTGAAATCCCTAAAATGAAGACTGGAATGCTTCTGCCTAAACCGGAAGTGAACTTGGGTTGCCCAAGTTGCCTTCTTGGGGACCACATTGTACAGCTGGATGTACTTCCACACACATTGAACAAATGTGTGTGAACCTTCATGCCACCTATGAGCAAAACCCCATATTAAAGGCCCAACACACTCTCACCCCTTCCCCATCTAGCTTACCCTCTGCTAGCAGACCCAAAACTATCCATCATGGTGGCTAACAAGATGTCAAGGTGTCTAACTTCCCAATGCGGTGACTGATCCACTACTTTCCCCTTATGAAACCACTACTCATACTACAATCAGGTATTCCCTGCCTGCAGACATTGCACCACACAGATCATGAGAAAATAATCCAGAGTGGTAAAACCAGAGTGCCATCCCTTTCCAACCAAACTGCCATGTAGTACACAAAATTTAAAACCCAATTTTCCCATGTTCTGGCTCACATCTTCTCTACTCTCCTCCTCCCCAAAGCTACTAGATCCACTAGAAGATCTTTGTTGTTTGCTGTTTCCACCTCCATCAATTTTGAAACCCCCTCAGCGTCAATTAACTCAAAGATGTCAACTCACCCTTCCGGATCTTATCTTTAACCAACACCGACCGGTATGTGAAGGCTCAGAAAGTCCCCCCTTTCACTTGAGCTATAGCCTGAGTAGCTAACCAATCCATCAGTCAAATCCTAACCCACCTCCTGCTTTTGTGACTCCACCCCCCTACTGATGACCTTAAATTCCCTACAGACAACCTAAGCTTCCTTCCCCACTGAACGTATTCCCTTGGAACTGCCCACCTTCACTAAACCTCTCCCAATGCCTTACAATGTTTACCCTTCCCCAGGTTCCTGAAGTGACTTCCTATCCTCTCCTATCCCTGGGCTAGCCCCAAACTGTACCAAGTCTGACATGTCTACCTGAGCTCCCAATAGTGTGTCATCACCTGCAACCACATTGTGCACAGCTGTAGCAGCTGGAACCTCCTGTGTAGCATTATCCAGAAGAAATATAAAAAAGCCAAAGGTTTCAACCATCAGAGCAACACTGTTTATTAAAATAAAATAAACACATTTATTTTATTTTAATAAACAGTATTGCTCTGATGGTTGAACCTTTGGCTTTTTTATATATTTTGACTGTTTTTCCATTGGGTTCACTTAGCCACTTTCAGAAGGTTTATTTGGGATCGGCATTATTTATTGACTGATGCGTACATTTCCCTCAGGGCCCCAACCTGGTCTCTCCTCTTCCAGCTGAACACACCAGGCTCCTCATCTACTGTGGACTTACCAGTTGGCAATTCACAAAACAACTCTTCTGCCTTCAAGACAATGGCTGTGCATCTCTGCCTCAGACTCGACGTTTCCACCATCTGCAAAATAACACACATCATTAAGAACTTTTGCAAAATGAGAAAAAAAAATACACAAGCCCCTTTCTCTAATCCACCTGGCTAGTGAAATTACACATTGCTAAATGATGTTAAATCCAGTCTGCCCTGCAGCCAGAGATCATCTCCCCCAAGTTTATTTTACCTGACTTGGACCCTTGTCTTTTCATAACTGTACCTTTCTCTCTCACTCTTTCCCTTCCCCCACTTTTTTTTTTTTTTTTTTTTAGGTACAACATATCAAACCCTGCCCCATGTATTCCCAGGTAGACTCCTTCCCTCATTTTGCAAACATATTTATGTCTTCTCACTCCTCCCTTTCAGCGCTGAGAAAACCTGACAGCACGGTGGGGACAAAGGCCCAACAATAGGAACAGATTTTAAATATTGCTTTTATAAACTTAGAAAGTTGCTAGATAACAGGATTTATCTTAGTCATGCAGTTTTCTGAAGGATAAGAAGCCTAAAACACAAATGTATATCATTATTGAGTGAATTTAGTCATCAGCTTATCCCAGTGATTGGCCAAATAATCACAACTTTATGAGGACCGACAAAACATATGAAGCAAAATCTGGACATTCTGGGAAAATCTGTACAATTGAGAGATATGGCATGCATAAATCATACCACCAATGCATTCAACCCTCTCTTCTTTCCGTTTGATTTTTTTTTCCCTGTCACTGCCTAACTGCAGTCCACTAACACCAAGGGAAGAAACCAATAATGGCTGAGAAGTGTTATAGTT
The DNA here is from genome assembly GCF_019279795.1 of Protopterus annectens. NCBI lineage: Eukaryota > Metazoa > Chordata > Ceratodontiformes > Protopteridae > Protopterus > Protopterus annectens. The sequence goes on from NC_056749.1 coordinate 279,335,772, forward strand.
CAACAGCATAAATAACATTGTTAAAGAAACCATCCCAATAATGGACCACTCATCTGCCCAGCAGCAGCTTGCCCTCTGCACCCTTCCCCATTATGGTTAATAACTCACCACGCATGTGCAGTGAGCAACCGTTATTCGTATGTACCTCATGGCTAGTAAAATCTCTACCACCATGGAAAATCCCCCATCAACAGAAAAAGCTAATGCTTAACCACTATGACCAATGAGAATAAGAGAAATGTTTGCAAACCTGCATCAATACCATGGAAATGAAAAACCCTACAATGACACAACTAAATGAGGGCATACTAATCAAAACTGAGTCTTTTACCTGCATCCGGGGGAACATAAGTGCAACAACAAAAGGGAACCCGAGAACGGCCAACCCCACAAGAAAACCATACCAGATACATTAGAACAGCCTGCGAACAACACTACCCCAAATCTCTCTTCAGACTAACAAAGTCATGTACAAATTCCTTGCAGAAAGACCAACTGAAACCATGCATCCATAACCCATATCAGCCAGTCTTAGCAAATTCCAAAAAGACAACCAAAACCAACCATACTTGGTGAACTAACAAACAAAACACCAGCCACCAAAGTAATTATACAAATGTAAATATTAATAAAAAAAATTGAGCATTAATTCCTTTCCACCTTACCTGCCAATATTAACATGAGGCCTACCTGCTACAAAATTACCTGCTAGTTGTCACGACATGATCCTTGCAGCAGCACGATCACACCTAAATCTGACCTTCTGTTTGGCTACACTCACATAAAACCCCTTAAGCCCTTCCTAACACTTAATTCACTTTCTCTCCAACCCTTCTCCCTCCTAAATTAAGCCTTTGTTACCCATAGATCTACCTGGCATCCTTCCCCTTCCTCACAGTCCTACCATCCCTCCACCCCCTCCACAGACCTATAAACTCCTTTTTGACCATCTCCCTTTAATCACTACACACTGAAGTTGCCTCTGGACAAATTGGTTTGTTCCAAAACCTCATTTGTCATTGTGTAATCTGGACATGTTTTAGTATACATAGTGAGGCTTATGAAGATGGAAGAAACAGATGGAAACCTTGTTGCACTGAGGGTGAAACTAGTGCTGTGTTAAATCTTTTCACTGTGCAGCTACTTTCCACATTTTAAATTTGTAGGATGTGATGATGTAATCCAAACCTTTGTGGGGTCTGCTGTGTAAGTGTGGGTTTATACACAAACTTATTTGATCTGTATTCTATTTTTTATTTTTTATCACTAAACCCACTGGACTATAAAGAATATCCCATTTCCATGAAAAACAATGTCAACAAATGCTAACCCCTTTGCTCTTTTACTGCAAATAGTGTAGATTAATTTTCACTTGGTTAAAATAGAATGAATGGAATATTCCAAATAATGTATAAGTATGACTCGGGCTAGATCTCAGCCATCCAGATTTTGACAGAATGTCCTGATTTTTTGCCGTATGATTTTCGTCTGTTCTTAAAATTTGTGGTTTTATGGCAAATCACTAAGGACTGAAATCACTAAATGATGACACACATTTGAGTTTCATACTTGTTTCATACTTCATATCATTTAGAAAATACATAACACAAATTGTATTATTCTAGCAACTTTCTAAGTTTGTAACAGCAGTGTTTAATATCTCTCACTATTTTGGGGCCTTTGTCCCCCATTATTTTAGTCTTTGTCCAGATTTCTCACACTAACAGGTTGAGAGGTATACTCTGGCTGCAGCTGACTGCATGTGCATAGGACACTGTAATATCTTCAATGATTACAATCACTGTAAAAAACTAATCCTGTCATATAAAGACAGAGCTTTACACTACACAAAATAGCATGATGTGAGTGGCTTGCACTCGGAGACAAGACAATTCAGAGGCACAAGTTGTGCAGTTGCATTAGGAGAAAAAGTGTGCTGCTTATGTAAATGACTGCATAGCATACCTGTCAACCTCTTAGAGCAAGAAATCTGTTCAAAGCCATAAATAATTGGGGGGGGGGTGACAAAGACACAAAAATAGGGACAATTTTTAAATACTGCTGTTATAAATTTAGAAAATTGATATAATAGGACTTGTATTAGCATGCATTTCTGAAAACTATGAAGTCTAAAACCTAAAAGTCTGTTATTTTCTGAGTTCAGTCCTCAGTGATTCACTAATGATTTGCCAGAGAATGACAATTTTATTAGAAACAGACTAAAAATGCGAAGTAAAAATCTAAACATTCTGTGAAAATCTGGACAGTTGGGAGTGTGCTGTATAGTAGTATGGAAATTAAGTTCCAGATGCAAGTGACTGAGAGAGAGATTATACAAGTAATTCTGTCAAACATGGCAGAGCAATTCAGAAATGTATAAAGCAGGTGCAGTGTATGGCATGGCAATCACCTATTCTGGATTTCAGGAATTGCCAGTATAGGGGACATTAGCATGTGATAACAGAAAATGTAGCAGCCAGTACGTGTTACAAGTTGTTCTCAGGGCCATTGCCCAAGATATGGTATGCTGTAGCCCTCTGTACCAATGCAGATAGTACTCTCAGCACCTAACTTACCAACACTTGTTTGACCAGCTGATCATGGACCTCTTCCATATGGATTAGAATACCATGTGGGGGCTTGTCAAAATGTGTTGCACATATGCAAAATCAAGAGATATGCTTGGACAGTCCATCCCACTGAACACTATGATATATGAAGCTTTAACCATCCTAATTACATGAGAATTTTCCATGTGTCAGCCTCATGTACCCTTTACCAGCTTCTTTACAGTATGTTGCAGCATGAGGAGGAGCACATGTGGTTCCCAATGACTGCAAAAGAGAGAACCACCACTATGCAGGTATTCTTCAACATTGCCTACTTCGCTGTGGTCCCAGGACCAATTGATTATACACATGCACTGCCAAAGTCTCACCTGTTCCATGAGGTGTCATATATATCAACAGGAAAGATGTACGTTTCCTCAACTAGTAGGTGGTTTGCAGTACACAGGGTAAAATTTATAATGTTCCCATGCATCCCCCAGGCAGTTCCCATGGTACTAATACCTGGTATATGTCTGACCTTTACCAGTGTTTCATAAAGGGTGGTTTTCCAGAGGGTAATTTCTTTATTATGTCCGCATGCAGTTGTATATAGAGCAGAATATATACAGTTGTCATGCAGGCAGGTAGCTGGCCACATAAAATGGTGTCACCATTGTGTGTTCATGGGGATGCTGAATATGTATTAGAATCACTGATTGTTTTCCCAGGGTTGAACAATAGTCAAATATGACCAACTGCAGACTCAGCCTGGGTTGCAAAGTATAACAAGGAACAACAAATACAAACTTGCAAATTACAGCAAGACAAAATGTTTTAGCAATAGCATTTGAAACAGCCATAATACTAGACTAACAGGCATAAAAGTACACTAAGACTACTTGGTAGAAGACTCTGTGTGTGTGTGTGTGTGTGTGTGTGTGTGTGTGTGTGTGTGTGTGTGTGTGTGTATCCAGTGAGTAACGCAGAGTAAGTTGCAGAGGAAAGATGAGATCAGGATGTAGGTTGGGGATTTATCTGAGGTGTAGAGTAGATTACAGATGGGGTAGTATTAAATTACAGGGTGAAGTAGTGGAATCACTCACGCTGTTGATGACAGCCCCTGAATGCAATCCACAGATCATGAAAGAGATAACATGCCATAGTACAAATGCAGAGAGTTAGATCCTGGCAGAATGTGTATTCATTCAAGTTAAGATGTCAGATATTTGTAGTGTGTGACATGTTGCATTGTTTGGAAACACCATCAGCAGCAGGAGAAGCATCTCAGCAGCTTCCACTATACATACTGAAGCAGCAAATGAACAGCAGAGAAGGAACAGACAGCAGTGGGACCCCATGCAAGGCAGAGGTAGATGCAATACATGGAGGCACTGGCAAATAAAAGAGGAGCCTCTGGTTCACAAATGTGGACCCATGACAGAGACAACACAAGATAAGGCATGCATCAGCAAACTCAGACTATGCTATATAGTGCATGGACTGACCACACTTTGCAGCAGGCATTACTTTACTCTCATAGGTTAGGAGGCAGACAGTGTGTAGTCATTATCATCATTTGGACATGTTGGGAAACAGACAGGTGACAGCGATGCCATCATCATCATTTATTGTATGAAACAGGGTTATGGGAGGTGGATGTGGTAGCCATGTTATCTGTTAGCAAGCTGAGGGGAGTCTGGGATCACATCCTCTTGTGCCAGGATAAAGCTGGAGTATCACTAAAATCTGTGGTGTGTACTGCTGTGGCCTGCAGTCTCAGGCTTGATGTGGTCCATGGCAAGAACAGCTTATTAATTTATTTATTTATTAATTTTTACATTTGTTAACAGATAAGTTCATTGGTCCAAAAACATTTTCAAGCACAACCTGTGTCACAAGGCATACAAAAGCAAAATAATTAGCATGTTGAATATACTAAGCGTACAATACTTCAAATACACCAACATAAAGTTACAGTATTGCCAGTGTTGCCTAATGTAGATTAAGGGGAGGAAAGCAAGAGTGTCATAAAAAATAACTAAGAGAAACTACCAAACATTTGGACAAAGAGAAAAAGAAAACTAATGCATTGTATAAACACACTATAGTCTGTAAAGAATTTGTTAAATTTAGTTTTGGGATCAGCGAGCACGTTATGAATCCAAGAGGGGGTGACTGAAAAAATGTATTAAATAAAAGAGAAGTACAATAGCAGCTTAGGTTAGCTGCTATGTTCCCCCCAGGGTTGAACAACTCCCTTTCTGTGACACCAATACAAAAAGAAAAATTGGGCAGGCTGTAGCGTTTAACACTGGGTATTTATTGTCTCAACTGGGCTATGAGGACTACACAGTATTCATAGATATACAAGTATATTTTATTTATTAGAAAATGAAAAAAAACTTTCCGATGAGATGACGTTATGATTTGTTTAAATGTGGGTAAAAACATACTTTACAATCTTGTTTTTAGAAGTTTTTTACTTTTAAGGCACAATATTTGTTTTTAACTTTTGGCATTCAGTAAATGAGAAGAATCAAACATGTGACTGGATTGACATTTCTACTGGCGAAACACCGGCCAACTGTAGTCTGTTGTGGTGTATTGAAATTATTTTGGGATGTGCAACTGGTGTATTCTGATGAAGTCCCCACTGTGTCAGGGACGAAATCGCTCAATAATTGTTTGTTGGTTTGGATTAAAGTGGATTTTAGCCTATATGACTCTCCGTGGAGTGTGCTTTTTATTTTGTTTGAGGAGGAGTCATTGAAAATATCAAAGGCAAGAGGGAATGATTAGGAAATATACACAAATTTACATAAAGAAAAAGACATGCCCCATAGCCTGAGGTATTGAAGGATCAGAGGATTTCTTTGGAAATGAGAGTCCGTGTTAAACCATAATTGTGAATTTGGCTATAAAATCGGCATTAGCTATTGACTGGTAGTCCTCCACAGTTTTAGTATTGTAGTCTTAGGCAGTGGAATTGTAGTGGCCATCTTAAAAGGTTAAGGGTGAATTTAGCAGTTTAAAGTTTATTAAAAATATGGACCAGAGGAGCTGCTAGAGAACATTTGTCCAAATTTAAGTAGGAGAGGATGAATTATATAGTAGCTGGTACTGGAATGTGATAGAATTTTGCTCAGTGCATCTGTAATCTTTTTGTAATCTCTCTGCAGTAAAAGTAAAGATACTCATGGTAGCTGAGTACTGGTTGAGTCAGACTGGGCAAGGAGACATGCTGAAAGATTAAACTAAGGAGGATTAACTATGTTTTGTGTAATCTGTAGAATGGTCTCTGGGTGTAAATCTTTTGATTTGCCTTTGTTAGTATGTGTTCTTTCTGGTCTTCTCAGACTTTTATAAAGCATGTCTTTATAAGTGTTACCAAGGTCTGTCTTTCATGCTCTCCAAGCAGTATATGTACATTTTGGAGCTGAATAATCTGAGGATTCAGTCAGGATACCTTAAGTGCCTTAAGCCTTCTAACATTTGGTAGGTATAGCTTGTTTTGGATGGTATTGACAGTGTCAGTTAAAATGGAAAAAGCTTCCATCAGGCAAAAAGATGCACTTGGTGGTATGCAGTCAGTAGCCATGATATCCTTTACATGGGACAATGTAATACACTGTGCTATTTAGGTGGGAGGCCTGGAATATTTATCTACTATGTAAATACTGGATTGTGTTCACCCGTGGTTTAGCTATAATTTTTTGTGCCTGGTGCTGTTCCCGCAATTTGGAACTCCTCCAGAACAAAACAAATCTCCGTAAAGAAGGGATGTAGAGGTGCAGAAAGAATCCTTTCTTTTGCATTGCATGTTCCAAGGATTAGTCTTGGAGCATGAGCTGTAGGATGTTGAATCATTAAGTGTGTTGATGTTTCTGTAGCTCGACTATTCTTAGCATATATATATATATATATATATATATATATATATATATATATATATATATATATATATATACGTGTGAGTGGTTGTGGGTAAATTGCTCGAATACACATTTGCCTGACACACAATTGACCTAAATATGTTGCTATAAAATGCAAGTTGCTGAGAACACATTTGTGTGAAACTCTTTGGTCTAATTACATTTCATAGACAGATAAGAAGTAATGGTTGATACAATCAGGAAATATACTGTTTGGAACATAGTGTCCACTAATGGAATGCTTTAAGTAGTGCAACCTAAAAAGGAACCTGTCCAATGCAGATCAGTGTTATTTCATTGTAATTCACTGCTGATATTATGTCTCAGTGTGCTCACTGGCAGTGATTCACTGATTTTGAAAGATTTCCCCATCTTAGAATTGGTGCAGCTATGGAATTGGCATGTATTTATTTTGGGGAGGGCATTGCAGAGGGACTTGACCCCCTGTAAAAAACACTTGCAGTTAACTTTTTCACAAGTTTTACAAACTCAGCAATTCTCATTGTTGATTAGTGTGTTTTTGTTATTCTTTTTTCAGACATTGTGGTTAGAGAAAATATTTTCACACAAATGTGCTGTCAAGGTCTTGTGGTTTCTATATGTTTGTTTAGGGGAATTATGCATCGGACAAATGTGTAATCAAGCAGTCCCCTCCCCCCCCCCCCCACACACATATATGTATATTTATGTGTGTGTGTGTGTGTGTGTATATGTATATATATATATATATATATATATATATATATATATATCTATATACGACATATGTATGTATATTATGTATAACATTGGAACTTGGACTGTAAGAATGATGGACCAAGTTAGACTTGAGGTGGTTAAGAATGAGACAACTAGAATAAACACTGACATCTTTGTAATTATTGGACTAAAATGGATTTGAAATAAGTCATTTTAAATCCTATAACCATCAGATCTTATACTGTTCTCAAGAATCTTGCAGAAGAACTGAAGAAGCCAGCATAGTTGATAATGATGTGGACGTTGACCAGTTAATGATGATCTGCAGTAACTTTTTGCAAATAATACCAAAAAACAATATGCATTCATCGTAGAAATACTACAGTTGGTAGTCAAAATACTACTGGAATAACTAGTGGATTTGGCCTTTGCGTACAAAATAAATCAGGACATACACTTGTAGAATTATTCCAAAATAATTTACTGGTCATAGCAAACACTCTTTCAACACTATAAGAGATGGCTTTACACATGGCTATTACCAAATGATAAATACCAAAATCAAATTGACAATATAGTTTGTAGTCACAGATGGGGAGGGTTTTATATAGTCAGCAAAACAAGTCCTAGAATGGACTGTCCCTCAGGCTATTAACTTCTAATTACAAAGTTTAGAATTAAAGAAAAAAAAAAAGAAAATCATCTATGCCAGTGGGATACAAGCTCCGTAATATTTCAAGTAAATATGTACAGGAGATGAATATATTTAAGGAATCCTGCCTTGTGGATAGAGTACTTGAAAAACTGTGGAAAATAAGCTTGAGATATTGTCCAGGTGATATTAAAAAATATTCCTAACAGAAAGAAGATTATGAAGGCATAGTGGCTGTTTGTGGAGGTCTGGTAGTAACAGAGGTATTTGAAGGGTGTAACTTAAAATGTACTGCACTGTTTATTGCCTCAGAGCCCATGTTGCAGCTGGAAACGGTCTCTGGACCAGTCCACCTACCCAATTACCAAAGAGTAAGTGAGTAAGTAAATAAACAGATAAAGGCAATAGGGATAGGAAAAATACATCAAAATGAATGTAGAGTTTCAGGGAATAACAAGAACAAATAAAGAAGCATACTTAAACCAGCAGTGCTAAGAACTTAAAGAAGTCGGTAGGAAGGGAAGGGCAATAGATTTGTTCAGAAAGATTGGTGATATTAAGTGAAACTTCTATTTAAAAATAGGTGTGATAAAAGACAAAGATGGAAGAGACTTAACAGAACAGGTGACAGGCGTATACAGAAGATGCATTTGATAGCATATTCTCTAATCCAAAGCCAGGAATCCTAAATAGTGAAGGTAAGTGGGCCCCAGAAAGCCTAGCTAACAGCAAAGCTACAGGAAGTAGTGGAATTCCAGCTGAAGTGTTTAAAATCTTAAATGCTTAAAAAAAGTAAGACAATGCTGTATATTGTCGCAATATATATTTAGTTTATACACTGAATATGTTCAGCCCTCTTCCTGGATCTGTCCAAGGCATTTGACATGGTGGATCACCATCTACTGCTTCACACCCTGCAGATTTTCTACCCAGCTTCTAAAGCCCTTCAATGGTTTAAATCCTCCCTCAGTGAGAGGCAGCAGGCTGTTCTCTGGCAAAATAAGCTCTCTAACCTATTACCCAACACCCTTGGTGTCCCACAAGGTTCTATATTAGGGCCCCTACTGTTTTCCGTCTTTATTAATGACCTACATACTGTCATCTCCAATGTCAGCAGTATCCAATACGCTGATGACTCCACCCTTATTTGTTCAGCTACATCTCCTGCAGAATTGAGGTCTGCTACCCAGTCCGCCTTTAATACCATAGAAAACTGGCTCTCTGAACATTGATTGCTACTAAATCCCAAAAAAACTAAAATGCTGCTATTTTCCCCCACACAAAGGTCTGCCATTTTTTCATTTACCATAAATGCAAAAGATGGAACTATAATCTCCCCTGACCCCTCTACTTAGCTACTAGGTGTCATTATTGATAACCTAAAATTTGACCTACACGTAAACCAGTTGATCAAGACTGTCAATAAGAAACTTGGGTCACTATATAGAATTAAAGCCTTCTTAACCCCTCCAGCTAAGATTGCCATTGCCTGCTCCTACCTACTCTCAACCCTTCTGTATGTTTCCCCCCTTCTCTCTAATCTTAACAAGTCTGTACTTAATAGACTGTCAACAAGTTACAATCACATTGCCAGGTTTGCCACAGGCCTGCCTTTTAGAACACACCACTGCAACAACCTTAAACAACTTGAGTGGCTGGAACTTCCCAGTCTTATTCAATTTAACCGCCTGACTGTAGCCCAGAAAATCCTCCATCACCCGGATAAAACACCAGCTCTTAAAAATATTATCGCTCCCTATAACAATCCGAGACTGCTTAGATCCTCAAACAAACTACTAATTCAAACTATCAAAACCAGCAATGCAGCGGGTGACTCCCTCTTCGCAAACTCTGTTGGCAAAGTCTGGAACCTACTCCCAGCTGATATTACATTGCTTTCTTCCCTAATCCAATTTAAATTCAGACCCAAACAACATCTGGCTCTAAACTGGCTTTGCCACTGCAACAAGACTGGCTAACTCTTATCTAAAATGAGAATTATTTCTCAAAAATACTGTTAAAATTTCCCCTGTGTTTAACCTAAGGGAAACTTTATCCTATGAACTTGCTTTTACATTCTTTGTATATATCAAATCTGTAAAATGTCTACATTGTTTATAACTGTTTTTATTTGCAGCTGTCTGTCTTGGAGCTTTTCTACCTGGGCCTCCGCTGAAAATGGACATGAATCCAGTCAGACTATCCCGGTCAACAAATGTAAAATAAATAAATAAAATGTTGACCTAAATGTTGGGTTAGAAGAATCAGGTGCTGAAATGAAAATTGCTGGGAGAAATTTTAACTACCACACAAATGAAGATGCTGCCATCTAATGGCTAAAAGTGATTCAGAGTAAAGAGCCACAGGCATCGGGCTTCTGCACCCCTAAAAGGACGTTATTTACACAGTGACACGCATCCTGGAGGGCATTATTGCACTTGGAGAATAAGCTGTGAAACAGTTGTTCTACTTCCTTTTTTAATTACTATATTTTTTTACATATATTTTGATGTAAAATAGTTACTCTGCCTAATGTTTCAAACTCGCTATTGTATATGTAAATGTTTACATCCAAAATATAATATTTTCAAAAAAACGTGATATTTACTTCATTTTTTTTTTTTTGGCCCCAACAACAAAAAATTGTGGTTTGTTGCCAATCATAGGGGATTGAAGTCACTAAATTATATACATTTGATTTTCAGACTTTATTTCCTTCAGAAAGTGCATGCTAACAGAAATTATGTTATTCAAGCAACTTTCTAATTTTATTAGAGCAATATTTAAAATCTGTTCCTGTTTTGAGCCTTTGTTCCTCCTACATGTTAGGCTTTATCTAGATTACTTGCGCTAAGAGGTTGAGAGGTATGCAGACCTCTTAACTGGTGCTGCCACTGTTCAGTCAATCTCACACTCACTCTGTTGCTGTTCCTCACACACATAACTCTCAACCTCTCAGTGCAAGAAATCTGGGCAAAGCCAGAAAGAATGGGGGGGGGGGGGCAAAAGCCCAAATAGGGACAGAATTTAAATATTTTTTCTATAAACTTAGAAAGTTGCTAGAATAACAGGTTTAGCATTATTGTGTATTTTCTGAAGGATATAAAGTCTGAAAAGCAAATGTCTCTCATTATTTAGTGTTCTGGTATTAGAAATAATTCAGGAGAATATTAGGAAGGGTGATCTTGTAAATAAAACATATCAGGCAGAATTAAAATGGATTCTTCAACTTGGGGCACATTGTGCCCCAGGATTAAATGATAGTACTTCTATACAACCTGCCTTAAGAGCCAGATTTTGGAAGAAGAAGAAATGAAGTTTCATGTTTGTACCATTTTTATATGCATTTTTTAATATGCATTTTGTTATATGTATTCTTATTGGGTAACCACTACACCTTTAAATTGTTACCATGGTGATCTAGTAATTTTAAATGTACTTTTATCCGATTGGAAGTTTTGACTTATGCTTTGTAGTTTATAGGGATGAGCTTGAAATTGTAAGCTTATAGTGAAAGCGCTTATCTGTGCCACTAAATCAGTGTTTTACATATCCGCTGTGGGCTGCTTGGAATTATTTTTACTACAATTATTTAGTAATGTTTAGTGACTTCAGTATTCAGTTATTTGCCAGAAAACCACAGATTTTATGAGGAACAAAGCAAAAATATCAGGGAAAAATCTTGACGTTCTACGAAAATCTGTACAGTTGGGAGATATACACACACACACACACACACACACACACACACTTCCATGCATGCAAGCACACATACACTCACACATGCATACAGAAATATAAACACACACATACATACAGGCACGTACACTTTTCTTTCTTTCTTTTTATATGTCTCTTAATTTTACGCTTGCTAAACAGCAAATGCACTGCTTAGTGAGTGCAAAATAGTAACCCTTAGCTTCCTAACAGTCCAAGCTCCACAGTAGCTTAATATGATGCCAAGAAGTGGCATTCTCATTTTTCAGTTGGCATTACCTGTATGTTAACACCCTGTGGAGAACGTTCATTCTCCAATCAGAGTAGCAATGTACAAGTCACCCATTCTTTAAGCTTTGTTAATGAACTTTGGAGTTCATTGTGCAGCATCCTACACATTGTTGGCTTGGATGAGATTGTGGACATGACTTTTATGAATCACCAGGATGGTTTTATCAAAGTGAAACTTTTTAGTAGTACTTCCATGGGAAGAAGATAATTAGGTTACTTCAATATTCTAAAAATGGAGTTTTAAGTTTCAAATTCACTAGCCTGAATGCTGAATAATAAACATCAGAAAGTCAGTATTTAGTGCTGAATGATTGTGTAAGATGTACAACAAGCTCATATCCTCGTGTTCAGTCAGCAAAACATCATGTTGGTAACTAAAACGCTTTGCTAGTTGGCATTATACTTAGAGGATTCTTGCTGGGATAAGAAGGGATATGTGGGTGTATTTTAATCAGGGGTGATAGTGGATGTAAAACCAGAAAATAGCAAAGGTGTGTTGTTCTGGGTATTATGAAGGCAATAACAGGAAGCCCTGCCAAATTACCAGGAAAATTTTAATGTGGACTGATTGCTAAGCAATGAATACAATATCAGGAGGGAAGGAAAGCAGAATTCTGTGTGTGCATTGGGTGCAATATTCATACCTCTCAACTGTACAGATTTTCGGAGAATGTCCAGATTTTTGCCTCCTATTTTTGGTCTGTCCCTCATAAAATGTGTGGTTTTCTGCAAACCAATGAGGATTGAAGTCAATAAGTAATGAAATTCATTTGAGTTACAGACTTTATATCATTCAGAAAATGCATGCTAATACAAAACCTGTCATTCTACCAACTAAGTTTATGAAAAGCAATATTTAAAATCTGTCCCTATTTTTGAGACTTTGTCCCCCCAAACTTTAGGCTTTGTCCAGATTTCTTGCACTAAGAGGTTGAGAGGTATGGAGTCCATGTGGACCTGCATGACTGCATGTGTCCATTTCTGCCCTTTACTTAATCTACATGCCCTAGTCTAACAGTTGTACCAAGGGAATTTAAGCCTCTGGGATGAAGTTGCTGGAAATACATTCAAGTATAATGTCAATTTTAACACAATTTGTGTAGCAAATAAAACTTCTGCTAACATACAGTAAAGTTTTATAAACTTAACTGATATGCAAGGGTAAAGCTGGACTAATACTAGTATTGTGGGAAATCGGTTTAATTTTTTTTCCTTGTCTGTTACCACTTGGGTGGGAGAACGTAATGTATATCCCCCAACATATACTATACAAGGGTGGGAGCTTAGTGCAGAAAGCAAGGTGAACAGGTGAAGTCTTGGACAGATTCACTGATTTTTTTCTTGAATTTATAGTTTGCTGGAACAGAGGGATGCTTTGTTTTGACAGTTTTTCCAAGCCAGCTAGAAAGTCAGACATTAATGATGATATAGTGAATTTTACCCCATGATATCAATCATGAATTTCAGACTGAGAAAAAACTGTGTAGTACCTCAATGTGGTCTTCATTGTTGGTTAACAGGATTAATGATTCTGCCTGTGGAATTAAATTGTGAAAATGGTCTTCAAAATATAATGAACTTTCTAGTCTGAATGTACACAGCTGTAGTTAGACAACTGAGAATGGACATTTATCTAAAATGTTTTTATTTTGTGGGGTGTCACCAATATCACACCCTCTGCTAATTATTATAATCACCTTCAAACTCCACATCCCCTGCTGATTATTGCAATCATCTCCAAGCTTATTATGACTTGGAGAAAAGGTTCTTTTTATGGTCTTGGGCAGTTTTGGATAACAACAATTTCCGTACCTATGATTTTAGTTTGACTGATTTGAGCACTTCTACTTCTGAAGACAGAATAACTTCCTAGTGAAACTCATGTCATAAATACAAACTTGTATGTCATAAATGTGTTTATTTATGTGTTTGTTTTACTCTATGCAGCTTTTTCCCCATATGTTGTGGTAATGAGGAGGTTATCCCACCAGGGTACAACATACTTAGACTAGACCATAACACCAGGAAAGGTGGAGGAGCAGCATTTCTGTTTAAAAACACAATAGATGTCACACTAGCCCCACAACAACCCCCCTTGTTCAGTAATGCAGAAGCCCTAGTTGGCAAACTACAGCTTAACAAAAGTAAATCTATATTCATTGCCTGCATTTAAATCCCCACAGGCAACAATGCAAATACCCTAGAAGACTTCCTCCAATGGCTTTCCAACACATACCCCCATGAAACTGTGGTGTTAGGAGACATTAATATTGACTGGAACAATTGTTCCTCTGAATCTCCCACCACCCATAAAAACCTTCATGGTATACCCAACTTATATCCTCACCCACCAGAATAAATAAATCCAACTACAAAGGCAGTATCCTGGACTTGATTCTTATCAACAGTCCCCCAGACCTGTATAACACGGGTACCCTCCCAGATGATAGATGACCCCCCTACTCACATCATTAAGCATAAAGTAGATAACCACCACCAAGTTCTATATAAATCTATCAGAAACAACCAGAACTTTAACTCCACTGACTTTCAGAATGATCTTAGAGCATGCAATTGGGCCATACTTAAAGAACTTCCACTAGATGATGCTGTAGCCTACTTTAATTCTAAATTCCTCTCCATTCTAGATTCCCACGCTCCTATCTGCACCCTCAGAGCCAAAACTAAGACCACCCCCTGGCTCTCTAAAGTAACCAAAACCAAAATCATAGCAAGAAATAAAGCATGGGACAAATGGCGCACCTCCAAAGACCCACTTGACCATATTTTATTCTGACAACTAAGGAATGATACCAAGAAAGTTGCACAGTTAGACAAAAACAACTTGTATCAACACCTTCAGCAAAAACACCAGAACAAACCTCAAAACATTTGGGCAGGCATAAACAAACTGCTCCACCCTGGCCAAACCTCCACCCCCTCAACTTGCGACCTTAAAACTCCAGAGGAAACTGCTAACATCATTAACAATTTTTTTACCAAAACCATCCAATCACTAGCTAGCCAACTACCTCCCACCAGCTCCTTTCAAAACTCCTCCACAACCATTACCCCACTCCCTTTCGCCTTCCAACCTGTATCTACATCCAACATCCGATCTCTAATTAACAAACTAAAGCCCACTACCCTTGCAGTTGATCTCCTCCCACCAGAATATTTACAAAAAGGGGAAGATGCCATTGCATACCCTGTCTTGATCGTAATAAACTGCACCTTGACTGAAGCCACTATCCCCTCTCTCTGGAAGGTTTCCCATGTCATTCCCCTTCATAAATTAGGGAATTCTTTAGACCACTCAAACTTCCGACCAATAGCCATACTATCACCATTGGCCAAAATTATGGAAAAGTGCATCCGCAACCAATTAATGCACTATCTCACCCAAAATAAACTACTGGCAAACTCTCAGCATGGCTTTAGGTCACACCACATCAGCCCTCCTATCCTTCTCTAACTCTATCAACATCAACCGAAACAATAACAAACTTACCTCAGCTCTCTTCCTCAATCTCTTTAAGGCTTTTGATATGGTCAATCACCAACTGCTTCTCCATACCCTGAATGAACTGTCACTGAATAGTAGCTCTATTAAATGGTTCCAGTCTTACCTGTCTGATAGACAACAAGCAGTTTTATGGCAGAATATCCTATCCATACATCTACTCATTACTCTAGGAGTCCCCCAAGGCTCCATACTAGGACCATTACTCTTCTCAGTCTTTATCAATGACCTACCCGCTATCACTCCCAAGGTCACCTGTATCCAATACGTGGATGACTCTACTTTAATATGTACCGTCTCCTCCTCAACTGAGCTTATGACTCTAACCCAGAATATTTTCAATGATGTAGAAAAATGGTTCGCAAACTGTCAGCTTCTATTAAACCCCAACAAAACTAAACTGCTCATCTTTTCCCCCACCTGCAAATCCTCCTCACTATTCTTTACTATAAGTTCCAACAATGGCACAATTATATCCCCAGATACTCACACGAAACTCCTGGGCATCACCGTCGATAATGCCTTAAAATATGATATCCATGTCAATCAAACCATCAAATCTGTCAACAAAAAACTGGGCTACCTATACAGGATCAAACCTTTCCTCACTTATTTTGCAAGAACCACTATCGCTCGGTCCCACCTACTTCCTACCCTCCTCTATGCCCCCCCCCTTTCACTAACCTGAACCAAGCCACCCTTACCAAACTTGTTAGTTGTTACAACCGTATTGCTAGATTTGCTACAGGTGCTACCTTTTGGACCCACCATTGTATCAACATAACTCAACTAGGATGGCTGGAGTGGCCCAGTCTACTCTGATGCAACCAACTTGTAATAACCCACAAAATACTATATCAACCCGAAAAAACACCAGCTCTAAATAAGATCATCAAACCATACAGCAACCTGAGGTCACCATGCCCTGTTGACAAACTGCTGGTACAAACAACTAAGAGCATAAATGTGGCTGGGCACTCTCTATTTGCCAGCTCAGTAGACAAAACCTGGAATATGCTACCTGCCGAACTTCATCACCAATCTTCCTTAACCCAGTTCAAAAAAACCTCAAACTACACTTCCAACAGCATTGGTAATGTCCCTGCTTAAACCCCAACTAATCACCACCCGCTGTTCCTGCAATCTCTCCCTAAGCATTTCAATCATATACTCTAATAAGTGTATGAATTTTTGATGGGACTTAGCCCAAAACTGCGTGTATTATTGCCTGAAACTGAAGCCGCATTATTTTGATGTTGTCTACTATATTTTATCTAAGTTTGTAACCCTACTGAAAACTGCATATTATACTTATCTCTTAATGTTTCTATTGTTCCTAATATATTTGTACTCTGCTTTCTGGAGCTTTTCACCCTGGGCCCCTGCTGAAAATACATATATCCAGTCGGACTTTCCCGGTAAACAGATGTAAAATAAATAAAGTTCCATGGATGCTTCTTTCACCTGATTAAGAGACTTGCTCAGAATATTATGTTATACAAGCAGATGTAGAGGATTTGCTGCCAAGATGAATGTTTACTTGCATCTTTTTGCCTTAGCCTTGTGTAAAGACTTAATATAAAATGCCATGTGTATAATGATAAAGCAATCTTTTTCCTCCTGGCTGGGCCAAGCAGTTTTATTCAGTATCAAAAAACAGTTTCCATGGCATAGCTGTGAATGCCATATTTACAGCCACTTATGAAACCACAGAAATCTTTTTAATATTGTTATAGCTTATTCATGGACCGAACATGGGCTGAAATGTGCAATAAAACAATTAGTTTAAGTGTCTTTAAATGCCAGCTGGTATAACAAGAAACTTACCAGTCTTTAATTTAAAATAATTTGAACAAAGAAGAGATGGTTGCTATTATAGACAGATAACCCATTACTAATAATATATTAAGCAGTGTGGTAAACAAATGAGTTAGTTTGATTATAAGTAATTTAGGAAAATGCCATTCCTTAATTGCTAAAGACTATATATGACAGGCTAAGCATGTGCTTTAAGGAAGTTCCATAAGGCAAAACCACCATGGAGATCAAATTTACAGAATGTAGTTACAGCAAGGGACTTGAAGAGCACTCATTATGGGCAATGCAGCTGACAAGATAAGGATGCATGCAGAGCGATTACCAGTAAATATTCTAGTAGTGGTACAAACTGAAATTTGTTAAACAGAGCTTGGTAAATTGAATGTGGTGCAGTAAAGACCAGATTATACTAAAGTGAGCAGAACAGTGTTGTATCTAAGATTGAAAGTCCAAAGCAAGATGTGACGTTAAGAAGGCACATGATCTGGCATCTGCAGCAGCTTAGCACATGGAAGGCAACTGTTTAATAAAAAAATAGTAGTATTACAGTATTAGCATTAGCCACCACTTTGTGAGGATCAAGGTGGCCAGAAGGTCAGGAAAAAGACATTAATTTCAAATGAACATCAGATGCATCTCATTCCAAATCCAGGGTCAATATTTTTAAGATGAATGATGTTGCACTTAATGAGAACAAAATGTGTAACAGCAGGCATCAGCAGCCATGGTATTAGAAGGTCCAGTTCAGTCAGTTCCAAAGGTTCACACTGCAGAGGTTTTTTAATCTGATGGTAAATTGATTCACAGAAGGTGATTACTGTGCATGTTTTCTAAATGAATACATTTATATGACCAATATATTAAAAAGAAAAACTTTGATATGTTCACTTTTTTAAAAGACTTAACATAATTCTCAGTTTACCAGTATAGACTAATCAATAAAACCATATCAGTTTCTACTATTTTTTTTAATTTCTCCATGTTTATGATTTTTAATGTTATAGTTGAAAGGGTCTCTTTTCTTAGTTGTGGCACAGTTAAATATTATGAAATCTTTATTGTTTCAGTCTTTGATGTTTGCCAAGAGTGCTTTTCTTAGTGTCTGTGATGTACTCAGAATTTTCTCGTTTTGTAGTTTCTTTGAGGTTACTTGTATTGACAGCATACTTAATGACTCTTGAAAATTCTTTGTTAGCCCAGTTGCTCCTAATACCACCAAAGCTATCTGGGTGTCCTAGTTCAGCATTAGTCTCATTTGTGCTTGCATAACTATTTTGCACAGATAAGAGACTCCACTTTAAACACAAGCAAATGGTGTAGTGTGACAATGTATTGCAACAGCAAGGCAAAATACTTTTGTCTAGTACATGAAAACAGGAACTGCACAGTATGCTGAGAGACCAGAGACATTGTAAATATCCTTCATATTATGCTAAACCAGCCAGGCTCCCATTCAAACACATCTTCAGGAACAAGACTATTTATGACCAGGACATGGGAAAGAACTTAAAGAAATCAGAAAAAGAGACCAGATGAGGAATGACACAATGTGAAGATATGGTGCTCCCAGAAAAATTGCCAAAAATGCTCATTTTATAGAGGTTAGTCTTTGTGGGTGAGAATCAACCAAAACATGATACTTCATTTTCAACAGATATTTAAAAAAGCAGCCAATCAGACTGCTCTATGAAGAAATCCAGTTAGTATTTGTAATCTTGCACTATTTTCTTGTAATGTTTGTTTCCTAACTAACGTGACTTTTAAAAATGATAATTTCTGAGCAGAATGAGGTTATGATTTTCTTTTTTGCTTATGAGATATGAGAGATACTTGGAAGTGATTATTGTATTTAAAGTAAGAAGGAAAACAGTTTAGAATTTTCTTGAGACAGCTACCAGAACATATCCAAACAACAAACTGCAAGGTAGCTGAATGGGACTACACAGGAAAAAGGTAGAACCAAATAAGGAAACCAGTAGTCCAACTGTCCCAAAAAGTTTAATGAATATAAAGCTTTTAAGCCTTACAGACTCTTCTTCAGTGTGAACGAAAGCAATGAATATCAATCAGTTTAAATAATTACAGCCAGCCAATCACAATTCACAGTAATCATATGATGCAATAAAATAAAGAATATAAAAGATAAAAGGCAACTTTAAATAGTATAAAACCCTTATTAAAGGAAAGACAAGCATATCTTACTTACATTTTTTGTATACTTTTTATATATTTATATGCTATATTTGTGTTTAAATTTGAATACTATGATTCATCATTTAAAGAATTATTTTAATAATTACTAAGGAATTGTTGCCTTTTATATCCTTTATTTTAGGAAGGTGAAAGTAGAATGTGTTAAAAATTGGCTTGTTGCTCAATATTAAAAAAGTAAGGAACTTTGCAAATTGATGAAGAAATGGAGTGACAAATTTTATTTTCTCGGTCTTAAGGACAGGGATCTCTGCAAAGGGTGATAGTAATTAAAAGGATACTTGATGACTAGGAGACAAGCTATGGTAAATCTGTATATGATATCAGAGCACAGATATCACTTTAAAAACAAAGATTTCTCTAGTCAAAGTTATGAATTATCGGGTATAACAAATGACTTTGAGTGTTGGAGTGAAGTAAGACTGTGTACTAAAACACTGATGGTTTTGAAGTGTGGTGTTGGAGAAAGATTTTTACAGCTCTGTAAACCACAAGATTATATTGGTCAGTACAGAAGGAAATAAATCCAGGGTGTACAATGGACAGTCTGATAATAAAATAAAAACTCAGATACTTCGGCCTTACTATGTGAAGAAAGGATTTACTAGAGGAGACACTAATACTAGGAATTATCAAAGGAAAGAGGAAGAGGGTAGCAAAAACCAAGATGGATAGATAGAATTACTGAAGAAATGAATATGAATTTACAATATCTTAAAGAAGCAGTTGGTGAAAAATAGGCCTGGAGCTGTTGAGGTCAAGAAGACTTGGATTCAACAATTTAAGCACATAAATCCACTCATATTTACAAACATCTATAGCATTGTTCAGATCACCTCCCCTACTTAAGTATGATATTCATAACCCTAAAAAGAAAGGTATGCTCCTCACCTACCTCCCTAATATGTCGAAACAGGGCATTTGTATTCACTTTCCTCCATATTTCAGACTTATGCTCAGTAATCCTGACCTTAAACATCCTATTACTCTTACCTATATAAAACACAGGACATTTTTTACACCTGGCTAAATATATAATATTCTTAGTATTACAACTAGCATGTCCATTAAACACAAATTCATTCCCAGTGATAGAATGTTTAATCACACTCTAAATCTTTGCAAAATGTACAATTAAAACAGGGAAAGGTACCTTTCTTACTAGTACTTTGCTGCACAGGATAACTTTTTAAATCTTTATAGCATAAACATAGTTTCAAGTTTGAACAATTTTGATATGCAAAAAATGGTTTATCACCTACTAACTTTTTAATATCAGGCATAGTCATTAAAATGCCCCAGTTCTTTTCTATAATCTGTCATGCCCCATGAAACCTTTTATTGTATGTGGTAACATATCTCACACATTCATTATTATTCTTAGTACAATTATGGCCGACCCTGTCTTTACATCGAGCTGAAAAATATGGCTTAGGTTTATCTTCCCTCATACCTATGACATCATTTTTTACTTGCTGTAACAGCTCCATATCATATCCTTGTTCTAAGAACTCAGCAATCATACTATTTTTCTGGTTGGTGCATTGTACACTGTCCGTATTAAGATGACAAGTTCTTAACATTTGGCTCTTCATTATGCCTTTAAATACATGAGGTGCATGCATGCATGCTATTACTATGTATATATCTATTTGCCTACACCTCTTTTTATGTACCATAGTAGTGATAACATCACCCATTTTATCTAACCTTATGTCCAAATAATTTATATTATCATCTGAATATTCAGTTGTAAATATTAAATAATCAGTAGTTTAATTTAAATATTCAACAAACATCTCTAATTCCTTACTCGTTCAATTCCATAATAAAAACATATCGTCAACAAAATGCTGAAAAAACAACACTTTACCTTTAAAAACTTCAGGACATTCACAAACATAACTATTTTCCATTCTGCTACAGTAATATTAGTGCATGTATTCGCTAAGGGTGTTCCCATTGCAACACACGTCTTTTGATGATATAAACATTTATAGAATATAAACACATTATTATGTAATACTAATTCAAGCAATTCACAAAGAATTTCAATGTTTCTACCATTCAAATTTGTGTTCTTACAAAGATAATTACGTACTGCTTCTATACCGAAATTGATAGGAAGCACGGTAAAGAGAGATTTAAAATCTAATGTAACAAATAAAAAATGACATCCTCTATGACTTTCATGCCAAGTGTATAAATGAGTTAAAAAATCTTCAGTATATTTTATGCAGCTCTTTACCAAAGGTAAATATACACCAAGTACTGACTGCAAATAAAGAGAAATAGGTTTTTTTTTTTTTTTTTTTTTTCTCTCTCTATTGTGGAGCTTTTCTCCCCGGGCCTCTACTGAAAATGGACATGTATCCAGTTGGACTAGCCCGGTCAACAAATGTAAAATAAAAATAAAATAAATAAAATAAAAAAGGTTTCATTATCCAACCACCCCCAGTGACAATAGGTCTTATCAGGTGGTGGTTTCGATTTTATGAATCTTTGGTAATCCGTATAGTGATGGTAATCCTGGACAAGGAACAGTGAAGTAGTTAAATAAGTCAGTATCTAAATCACCATTCCAACTGCATTTAGTAAATTGTCATATGCACATTATTAACAAACTTAGAAAGAGCAGATTCATTTATCACAGTAAAGACATCAATATCATTCAGAAATTCATACATGTAGTTATAAGTCACTTTGTCTAAAATCACAACCACGCCACCCTTGTCAGCTTGTTTAATTATGATATAATTATTCTTTTCTAGCTTAAGAAGAGCTTCATTTTCCTGAACAGATAAATTGTAATATTTTATACCAACTTTACTGTCATAAAAATCTCGTATTTCATATTTCCAGATCTCACTAGATGCTGTTACTATCGGACAGTTAGTAGGAATAATTAATTAGACTTTTTACATGCCTGTGAATTGATAGTTTTTAAAAATCAATTTTAAGCTCAAGTTTCTTACAAACATATGTAAATCAGTTAATGCATCAACTATCATATCAGCAATTGATGGAATAAACGTCAGTCCTCTACTTAATAAAGAAATATCAGATACAGACAAATCAAGTCTAGAAAGACTCACTACTGATCTATTAATCACCTTTACTGGAGCTTGGATTTGCTCCATGTTTGTAAGCCTTTACTCTGCCAACATGTTTTCCCATTTGTTCTCTGTTCCTGTCTTCCTCTCAAGTGATATCATGATGAATACCTGTTTTTCATTTCTATTACTTCCAGAAGCTTTAATTTCAAAAGTATGGGATGTCTCTGAAAATCCTCTGTTGGTTGTACTCTACCATTAGTATCCAAACCCAAGCACCAATAAAGATGATTAATGGACCAGTCTCTAAAAGTAGAGCCCCAGAAATTGTTTACTATTTCCTCTGGGCTATGGTGTGAGTATTATTTTCTTTTTTTTTACTCCTGATTATAATTACACAATTACCTTAACCTCAGAGAGGCAGTAGTAATCAGAGTTCTCAAAAATCCTTCTTTGCCTCATGATTATCTTGACAGTGACCACCTTATCTCTTACCAACAGAGACAAATTTTGGAGTAGGTGGTTTGCATGGGCCTTTGACTCTTTCCTTGGGAGGCATGAACTCTACTTCCTTTTCTGTCTGTTTACAGGACATGGCACTGTACTGATTTGGTCCTCACTATGTTTTTTGATACATGTATATTCATGCCGCAATACAGACATTCTTTTTGGTGTCACCAAGAATGTTTGTGGTTTCTTGAATAAACTCTTCTTCCACTTTCATGATTAGTCTACTTCAACTCACCATACCTTTGACTTCCTTCAGCTACTTCAAAACTCAACTGCCTGTCTACTCACTGGAAGTTCTTGCTTTCATCATACTGTACTAGTTCTGCATTGTCTTTACCGAATGTTGATAGCTCATGAATTGTGTGTAGGTTTCTGGTCTTGATATGTGTACCCCTACAGAGCATACTTCCCTTCCATTTAAAGAAGTTACTCATGCTTACTTCCTCACCTGTTCTCCCTGCCCTACAATCCAGGCAGTGCTAGTGGAAGGATGTAGCTTGAAACTTCTAGCATTTGATCTTTTGTATATCACAGGTTGCAACTCTTGGAAAGGAGTACCTGGGTACCTTCAGAAAGCTCTAATGTGCTGTGTTTTTAAAAGGCCCACTTGTTTCATCTGTTTTTTTGTTTGTAGTTAATTATCTGAATTGTATTTGATTGTTGACACTATTGCCTAGTCTCCTCTGCGTTTATTATATTTGACACTATTGCTTAGTCTCCTCTGCATTTATTATAATTTTAGGTTATTTATTTATTGTCTACTGGTACTTTTTCTGATTTTGTGTATTTACTTTTCCTGTTTTATCAAATAAGCAAGTTAATGAACTTGAACTAAATTGTAAAAAGAGCCATTAACAATAATACTTGGATATAAGAAGCTTTGTGAATGCATTTATGATAAAAAGACATGATCATAAATCCTTACAAAGCATATTTAAAAATAATTTGTGAAAAGCACCTCCAAGATCATAGAGAGTGCTACATAGCCTACAGAAGTCTGACCTGAAAGTGAAATAGAGACCAGACAATGAAATACATATAATCAAATATTTTTAGTACAGCATTTGTACCAGAGAAGAATTAAGACTTGCTAGAAGAAAAATTAAAGATTCTTTAAAAAAGATTCCACAGTTCTGAAAGACTGAAGATAAAGTAAGAGTTTCTGAAATGTGCAGACACTGTCTTAGCAGTGCAGTGTCTGAAAGAAGTAACAATGAGAGGCAGGCCAGAGGAAAATCATCAGTCAGGAAGAAGTCCAGACTTTCTTTTCATTATAGGAGAAAATATGCTGCATCCAAGTCTAAATGCTCAAAGCTGACAAGAATGTGTTTCCCAGCCAGTAGATAAGATGATGGCAGAGAATGTGAGTGACATTTGAGAATACTAAAGTACAAAGAGCGAGCTAGACATATAATGTACTGGTCAAGAATATCAACATAGACAAGAAAAAGTGGCGCAGAAGTATATAGTATGTGCTTCATACAATAATATAAGTCCTAATAAAGAAATGATAGCATATGCAATACTGTGTCAGTCGTAGAGCATAATGATTACAGGTTTGTTTATTTCAAACAACTCATGTACTTTTATGTAGTTATTATTCCAAATACCCTGAAATGTTCATATGGGAAAGTGCACCAAAGTCTTGAATTTGCAAAAAAGGCATACATAAGGAAATGGTCCACAATATATCAAACAGGAATGTAAAATGATTTAATATGAATGAGGTTTAGACACATAACTGCAAGTTGACTTTATCCATACTTTACAAGACCACTTACTCCGTGTTTGGATGGCTAGACAGGGAGACCTATTCACGCCATGAGGAATATGATGATAAAAAGCTGACGCAGTTGCTATATGGATTGTCATCTCATAATGGTGGAACATAGGAATATTTCTGTACAGGGATTGTGTCTCACCTGATCAGTTGTTGATGGAGATAAGGATGAAGGGCCAGATTGAATAACACCTACACCAAGAGTACACAATCTGTATTCAACAACATCCCAACCACATTTTTCCTCTTTCTATTCACTCAGAATGATTACACTAAGTGTACATGCAGTCTACAATTTGTGATAACCTTTATGAATCCCTCTTAGTATTTAAAGCTGCAAGAAAATCAGTAGGAAAACTAAAATTAGGAGGAAGAACATCTGTGTTTGTTCACTCAGAATAGTGTGCACTTGTACACTTAGTGTAGGCATTAATGAATCTCAGGGCAAGACTATTCTATCCACTCAACATCTTTGCTGCTGGCGAAGAAGCAAGGAAGAGTTCTGAAAATTCTGGAAATACACCTGCAGAGACAGAAATATTATTAAAATAACTTCTAAAATTATCAGATCTGAGTAGGTGAGACAAAGGCAACCTGGATCTGCTATTTTATATGGAGAAGACAAAATACAGTACTGAAGGAATAAGAGACATCTGTTCAAGCCAAAGTCATTTAAGTAAGAAGAAATGTGGCAATCGGAGATAACATAAATACATGATGTGCAGATAATCCAGAGATGCAGCAAGAACTCAAACAGAAGTAGTTAAATGGTATGAAGGGAAACTATAACTGTCGCAGAAGGAGGTTTAAGATGATATCACACCAAAACTCAGTAGTCCTAAGAGAGTATCAAAATATTTATGGGCTACCAGTGATATGCAAGATCAGCTCATGTAATGCATTATTTATTTATTTTACATTTGTTAACTAGGTTAGTCCAGCTGACCATTAGCTCATTTTCAGTGGAGATCCGAGGAGAAAAGCTCCGCAATCAGTATTAACATTTTACATACAGTCAGCAAGAAAATTGCATTGGCAGATAAAACAATTAGAGAAATAACATTTTACAATAACATTTTACAGAAAACAGTTGGGTACAAATGTTAGAGATCAAACTGCAAAAAGCATTTACAACAAATCATACAGAAAAGCAGTAGAGTACAATATCAGAATTTTTACAACAAAAACTTAGGTACAATGTCAATGTAGGGAAAACAGGGTTCATTAC